>NW_027364839.1:0-169545 GCF_046119375.1 Phyllobates terribilis
TGTAAATGCACACAACAGTAATATCTCCACATTGCAAGGTGCAATTCTGAAATTTTTTGGCTTTTTCCTGCTAATCCTAGCATGATAAAGAAGATTCAAAGAGAGTGAGATGCCAGCTCCTTTCATTCAGTCAGTAGCTTCAAACATTTCTGGTATATGAATAACAGTGATGTTTTTCAATGGCAAAAATCAATGAAGATTGTAAATGCACAAACAGTAATATCTCCACATTGCAAGGTGCAATTCTGAAATTTTTTGCTTTTTCCTGCTAATCCTAGCATGATAAAGAAGATTCAAAGAGAGTGAGATGCCAGCTCCTTTCATTCAGTCAGTAGCTTCAAACAATTCTGGTATATGAATAACATGATGTTTTTCAATGGCAAAAATCAATGAATATTGTAAATGCACAAACAGTAATATCTCCACATTGCAAGGTGCAATTCTGAAATTTTTTGCTTTTTCCTGCTAATCCTAGCATGATAAAGAAGATTCAAAGAGAGTGAGATGCCAGCTCCTTTCATTCAGTCAGTAGCTTCAAACATTTCTGGTATATGAATAACATGATGTTTTTCAATGGCAAAAATCAATGAATATTGTAAATGCACAAACAGTAATATCTCCACATTGCAAGGTGCAATTCTGAAATTTTTTGCTTTTTCCTGCTAATCCTAGCATGATAAAGAAGATTCAAAGAGAGTGAGATGCCAGCTCCTTTCATTCAGTCAGTAGCTTCAAACATTTCTGGAATAATACATGATGTTTTTCAATGGCAAAAATCAATGAATATTGTAAATGCACAAACAGTAATATCTCCACATTGCAAGGTGCAATTCTGAAATTTTTTGCTTTTTCCTGCTAATCCTAGCATGATAAAGAAGATTCAAAGAGAGTGAGATGCCAGCTCCTTTCATTCAGTCAGTAGCTTCAAACATTTCTGGTATATGAATAACATGATGTTTTTCAATGGCAAAAATCAATGAATATTGTAAATGCACAAACAGTAATATCTCCACATTGCAAGGTGCAATTCTGAAATTTTTTGCTTTTTCCTGCTAATCCTAGCATGATAAAGAAGATTCAAAGAGAGTGAGATGCCAGCTCCTTTCATTCAGTCAGTAGCTTCAAACATTTCTGTAATATGAATACAGATGTTTTTCAATGGCAAAAATCAATGAATATTGTAAATGCACAAACAGTAATATCTCCACATTGCAAGGTGCAATTCTGAAATTTTTTGCTTTTTCCTGCTAATCCTAGCATGATAAAGAAGATTCAAAGAGAGTGAGATGCCAGCTCCTTTCATTCAGTCAGTAGCTTCAAACATTTCTGGACGTTTTTCAATGGCAAAAATCAATGAATATTGTAAATGCACAAACAGTAATATCTCCACATTGCAAGGTGCAATTCTGAAATTTTTTGCTTTTTCCTGCTAATCCTAGCATGATAAAGAAGATTCAAAGAGAGTGAGATGCCAGCTCCTTTCATTCAGTCAGTAGCTTCAAACATTTCTGGTATATGAATAACATGATGTTTTTCAATGGCAAAAATCAATGAATATTGTAAATGCACAAACAGTAATATCTCCACATTGCAAGGTGCAATTCTGAAATTTTTTGCTTTTTCCTGCTAATCCTAGCATGATAAAGAAGATTCAAAGAGAGTGAGATGCCAGCTCCTTTCATTCAGTCAGTAGCTTCAAACATTTCTGGACGTTTTTCAATGGCAAAAATCAATGAATATTGTAAATGCACAAACAGTAATATCTCCACATTGCAAGGTGCAATTCTGAAATTTTTTGCTTTTTCCTGCTAATCCTAGCATGATAAAGAAGATTCAAAGAGAGTGAGATGCCAGCTCCTTTCATTCAGTCAGTAGCTTCAAACATTTCTGGTATATGAATAACATGATGTTTTTCAATGGCAAAAATCAATGAATATTGTAAATGCACAAACAGTAATATCTCCACATTGCAAGGTGCAATTCTGAAATTTTTTGCTTTTTCCTGCTAATCCTAGCATGATAAAGAAGATTCAAAGAGAGTGAGATGCCAGCTCCTTTCATTCAGTCAGTAGCTTCAAAACATTTCTGGACGTTTTTCAATGGCAAAAATCAATGAATATTGTAAATGCACAAACAGTAATATCTCCACATTGCAAGGTGCAATTCTGAAATGTTTTGCTTTTTCCTGCTAATCCTAGCATGATAAAGAAGATTCAAAGAGAGTGAGATGCCAGCTCCTTTCATTCAGTCAGTAGCTTCAAACATTTCTGGTATATGAATAACATGATGTTTTTCAATGGCAAAAATCAATGAATATTGTAAATGCACAAACAGTAATATCTCCACATTGCAAGGTGCAATTCTGAATTTTTTTGCTTTTTCCTGCTAATCCTAGCATGATAAAGACGATTCAAAGAGAGTGAGATGCCAGCTCCTTTCATTCAGTCAGTAGCTTCAAACATTTCTGGACGTTTTTCAATGGCAAAAATCAATGAATATTGTAAATGCACAAACAGTAATATCTCCACATTGCAAGGTGCAATTCTGAAATTTTTTGCTTTTTCCTGCTAATCCTAGCATGATAAAGAAGATTCAAAGAGAGTGAGATGCCAGCTCCTTTCATTCAGTCAGTAGCTTCAAACATTTCTGGTATATGAATAACATGATGTTTTTCAATGGCAAAAATCAATGAATATTGTAAATGCACAAACAGTAATATCTCCACATTGCAAGGTGCAATTCTGAAATTTTTTGCTTTTTCCTGCTAATCCTAGCATCTAGCATGATAAAGAAGATTCAAAGAGAGTGAGATGCCAGCTCCTTTCATTCAGTCAGTAGCTTCAAACATTTCTGGTATATGAATAACATGATGTTTTTCAATGGCAAAAATCAATGAATATTGTAAATGCACAAACAGTAATATCTCCACATTGCAAGGTGCAATTCTGAAATTTTTTGCTTTTTCCTGCTAATCCTAGCATGATAAAGAAGATTCAAAGAGAGTGAGATGCCAGCTCCTTTCATTCAGTCAGTAGCTTCAAACATTTCTGGACGTTTTTCAATGGCAAAAATCAATGAATATTGTAAATGCACAAACAGTAATATCTCCACATTGCAAGGTGCAATTCTGAAATTTTTTGCTTTTTCCTGCTAATCCTAGCATGATAAAGAAGATTCAAAGAGAGTGAGATGCCAGCTCCTTTCATTCAGTCAGTAGCTTCAAACATTTCTGGTATATGAATAACATGATGTTTTTCAATGGCAAAAATCAATGAATATTGTAAATGCACAAACAGTAATATCTCCACATTGCAAGGTGCAATTCTGAAATTTTTTGCTTTTTCCTGCTAATCCTAGCATGATAAAGAAGATTCAAAGAGAGTGAGATGCCAGCTCCTTTCATTCAGTCAGTAGCTTCAAACATTTCTGGACGTTTTTCAATGGCAAAAATCAATGAATATTGTAAATGCACAAACAGTAATATCTCCACATTGCAAGGTGCAATTCTGAAATGTTTTGCTTTTTCCTGCTAATCCTAGCATGATAAAGAAGATTCAAAGAGAGTGAGATGCCAGCTCCTTTCATTCAGTCAGTAGCTTCAAACATTTCTGGTATATGAATAACATGATGTTTTTCAATGGCAAAAATCAATGAATATTGTAAATGCACAAACAGTAATATCTCCACATTGCAAGGTGCAATTCTGAATTTTTTTGCTTTTTCCTGCTAATCCTAGCATGATAAAGACGATTCAAAGAGAGTGAGATGCCAGCTCCTTTCATTCAGTCAGTAGCTTCAAACATTTCTGGACGTTTTTCAATGGCAAAAATCAATGAATATTGTAAATGCACAAACAGTAATATCTCCACATTGCAAGGTGCAATTCTGAAATTTTTTGCTTTTTCCTGCTAATCCTAGCATGATAAAGAAGATTCAAAGAGAGTGAGATGCCAGCTCCTTTCATTCAGTCAGTAGCTTCAAACATTTCTGGTATATGAATAACATGATGTTTTTCAATGGCAAAAATCAATGAATATTGTAAATGCACAAACAGTAATATCTCCACATTGCAAGGTGCAATTCTGAAATTTTTTGCTTTTTCCTGCTAATCCTAGCATGATAAAGAAGATTCAAAGAGAGTGAGATGCCAGCTCCTTTCATTCAGTCAGTAGCTTCAAACATTTCTGGTATATGAATAACATGATGTTTTTCAATGGCAAAAATCAATGAATATTGTAAATGCACAAACAGTAATATCTCCACATTGCAAGGTGCAATTCTGAAATTTTTTGCTTTTTCCTGCTAATCCTAGCATGATAAAGAAGATTCAAAGAGAGTGAGATGCCAGCTCCTTTCATTCAGTCAGTAGCTTCAAACATTTCTGGACGTTTTTCAATGGCAAAAATCAATGAATATTGTAAATGCACAAACAGTAATATCTCCACATTGCAAGGTGCAATTCTGAAATTTTTTGCTTTTTCCTGCTAATCCTAGCATGATAAAGAAGATTCAAAGAGAGTGAGATGCCAGCTCCTTTCATTCAGTCAGTAGCTTCAAACATTTCTGGTATATGAATAACATGATGTTTTTCAATGGCAAAAATCAATGAATATTGTAAATGCACAAACAGTAATATCTCCACATTGCAAGGTGCAATTCTGAAATTTTTTGCTTTTTCCTGCTAATCCTAGCATGATAAAGAAGATTCAAAGAGAGTGAGATGCCAGCTCCTTTCATTCAGTCAGTAGCTTCAAACATTTCTGGACGTTTTTCAATGGCAAAAATCAATGAATATTGTAAATGCACAAACAGTAATATCTCCACATTGCAAGGTGCAATTCTGAAATGTTTTGCTTTTTCCTGCTAATCCTAGCATGATAAAGAAGATTCAAAGAGAGTGAGATGCCAGCTCCTTTCATTCAGTCAGTAGCTTCAAACATTTCTGGTATATGAATAACATGATGTTTTTCAATGGCAAAAATCAATGAATATTGTAAATGCACAAACAGTAATATCTCCACATTGCAAGGTGCAATTCTGAATTTTTTTGCTTTTTCCTGCTAATCCTAGCATGATAAAGACGATTCAAAGAGAGTGAGATGCCAGCTCCTTTCATTCAGTCAGTAGCTTCAAACATTTCTGGACGTTTTTCAATGGCAAAAATCAATGAATATTGTAAATGCACAAACAGTAATATCTCCACATTGCAAGGTGCAATTCTGAAATTTTTTGCTTTTTCCTGCTAATCCTAGCATGATAAAGAAGATTCAAAGAGAGTGAGATGCCAGCTCCTTTCATTCAGTCAGTAGCTTCAAACATTTCTGGTATATGAATAACATGATGTTTTTCAATGGCAAAAATCAATGAATATTGTAAATGCACAAACAGTAATATCTCCACATTGCAAGGTGCAATTCTGAAATTTTTTGCTTTTTCCTGCTAATCCTAGCATGATAAAGAAGATTCAAAGAGAGTGAGATGCCAGCTCCTTTCATTCAGTCAGTAGCTTCAAACATTTCTGGATGTTTTTCAATGGCAAAAATCAATGAATATTGTAAATGCACAAACAGTAATATCTCCACATTGCAAGGTGCAATTCTGAAATTTTTTGCTTTTTCCTGCTAATCCTAGCATGATAAAGAAGATTCAAAGAGAGTGAGATGCCAGCTCCTTTCATTCAGTCAGTAGCTTCAAACATTTCTGGTATATGAATAACATGATGTTTTTCAATGGCAAAAATCAATGAATATTGTAAATGCACAAACAGTAATATCTCCACATTGCAAGGTGCAATTCTGAAATTTTTTGCTTTTTCCTGCTAATCCTAGCATGATAAAGAAGATTCAAAGAGAGTGAGATGCCAGCTCCTTTCATTCAGTCAGTAGCTTCAAACATTTCTGGACGTTTTTCAATGGCAAAAATCAATGAATATTGTAAATGCACAAACAGTAATATCTCCACATTGCAAGGTGCAATTCTGAAATTTTTTGCTTTTTCCTGCTAATCCTAGCATGATAAAGAAGATTCAAAGAGAGTGAGATGCCAGCTCCTTTCATTCAGTCAGTAGCTTCAAACATTTCTGGACGTTTTTCAATGGCAAAAATCAATGAATATTGTAAATGCACAAACAGTAATATCTCCACATTGCAAGGTGCAATTCTGAAATTTTTTGCTTTTTCCTGCTAATCCTAGCATGATAAAGAAGATTCAAAGAGAGTGAGATGCCAGCTCCTTTCATTCAGTCAGTAGCTTCAAACATTTCTGGTATATGAATAACATGATGTTTTTCAATGGCAAAAATCAATGAATATTGTAAATGCACAAACAGTAATATCTCCACATTGCAAGGTGCAATTCTGAAATTTTTTGCTTTTTCCTGCTAATCCTAGCATGATAAAGAAGATTCAAAGAGAGTGAGATGCCAGCTCCTTTCATTCAGTCAGTAGCTTCAAACATTTCTGGATGTTTTTCAATGGCAAAAATCAATGAATATTGTAAATGCACAAACAGTAATATCTCCACATTGCAAGGTGCAATTCTGAAATTTTTTGCTTTTTCCTGCTAATCCTAGCATGATAAAGAAGATTCAAAGAGAGTGAGATGCCAGCTCCTTTCATTCAGTCAGTAGCTTCAAACATTTCTGGTATATGAATAACATGATGTTTTTCAATGGCAAAAATCAATGAATATTGTAAATGCACAAACAGTAATATCTCCACATTGCAAGGTGCAATTCTGAAATTTTTTGCTTTTTCCTGCTAATCCTAGCATGATAAAGAAGATTCAAAGAGAGTGAGATGCCAGCTCCTTTCATTCAGTCAGTAGCTTCAAACATTTCTGGACGTTTTTCAATGGCAAAAATCAATGAATATTGTAAATGCACAAACAGTAATATCTCCACATTGCAAGGTGCAATTCTGAAATGTTTTGCTTTTTCCTGCTAATCCTAGCATGATAAAGAAGATTCAAAGAGAGTGAGATGCCAGCTCCTTTCATTCAGTCAGTAGCTTCAAACATTTCTGGTATATGAATAACATGATGTTTTTCAATGGCAAAAATCAATGAATATTGTAAATGCACAAACAGTAATATCTCCACATTGCAAGGTGCAATTCTGAATTTTTTTGCTTTTTCCTGCTAATCCTAGCATGATAAAGACGATTCAAAGAGAGTGAGATGCCAGCTCCTTTCATTCAGTCAGTAGCTTCAAACATTTCTGGACGTTTTTCAATGGCAAAAATCAATGAATATTGTAAATGCACAAACAGTAATATCTCCACATTGCAAGGTGCAATTCTGAAATTTTTTGCTTTTTCCTGCTAATCCTAGCATGATAAAGAACATTCAAAGAGAGTGAGATGCCAGCTCCTTTCATTCAGTCAGTAGCTTCAAACATTTCTGGTATATGAATAACATGATGTTTTTCAATGGCAAAAATCAATGAATATTGTAAATGCACAAACAGTAATATCTCCACATTGCAAGGTGCAATTCTGAAATTTTTTGCTTTTTCCTGCTAATCCTAGCATGATAAAGAAGATTCAAAGAGAGTGAGATGCCAGCTCCTTTCATTCAGTCAGTAGCTTCAAACATTTCTGGATGTTTTTCAATGGCAAAAATCAATGAATATTGTAAATGCACAAACAGTAAAATCTCCACATTGCAAGGTGCAATTCTGAAATTTTTTGCTTTTTCCTGCTAATCCTAGCATGATAAAGAAGATTCAAAGAGAGTGAGATGCCAGCTCCTTTCATTCAGTCAGTAGCTTCAAACATTTCTGGTATATGAATAACATGATGTTTTTCAATGGCAAAAATCAATGAATATTGTAAATGCACAAACAGTAATATCTCCACATTGCAAGGTGCAATTCTGAAATTTTTTGCTTTTTCCTGCTAATCCTAGCATGATAAAGAAGATTCAAAGAGAGTGAGATGCCAGCTCCTTTCATTCAGTCAGTAGCTTCAAACATTTCTGGTATATGAATAACATGATGTTTTTCAATGGCAAAAATCAATGAATATTGTAAATGCACAAACAGTAATATCTCCACATTGCAAGGTGCAATTCTGAAATTTTTTACTTTTTCCTGCTAATCCTAGCATGATAAAGAAGATTCAAAGAGAGTGAGATGCCAGCTCCTTTCATTCAGTCAGTAGCTTCAAACATTTCTGGACGTTTTTCAATGGCAAAAATCAATGAATATTGTAAATGCACAAACAGTAATATCTCCACATTGCAAGGTGCAATTCTGAAATTTTTTGCTTTTTCCTGCTAATCCTAGCATGACAAAGAAGATTCAAAGAGAGTGAGATGCCAGCTCCTTTCATTCAGTCAGTAGCTTCAAACATTTCTGGTATATGAATAACATGATGTTTTTCAATGGCAAAAATCAATGAATATTGTAAATGCACAAACAGTAATATCTCCACATTGCAAGGTGCAATTCTGAAATTTTTTGCTTTTTCCTGCTAATCCTAGCATGATAAAGAAGATTCAAAGAGAGTGAGATGCCAGCTCCTTTCATTCAGTCAGTAGCTTCAAACATTTCTGGACGTTTTTCAATGGCAAAAATCAATGAATATTGTAAATGCACAAACAGTAATATCTCCACATTGCAAGGTGCAATTCTGAAATTTTTTGCTTTTTCCTGCTAATCCTAGCATGATAAAGAAGATTCAAAGAGAGTGAGATGCCAGCTCCTTTCATTCAGTCAGTAGCTTCAAACATTTCTGGTATATGAATAACATGATGTTTTTCAATGGCAAAAATCAATGAATATTGTAAATGCACAAACAGTAATATCTCCACATTGCAAGGTGCAATTCTGAAATTTTTTGCTTTTTCCTGCTAATCCTAGCATGATAAAGAATATTCAAAGAGAGTGAGATGCCAGCTCCTTTCATTCAGTCAGTAGCTTCAAACATTTCTGGACGTTTTTCAATGGCAAAAATCAATGAATATTGTAAATGCACAAACAGTAATATCTCCACATTGCAAGGTGCAATTCTGAAATTTTTTGCTTTTTCCTGCTAATCCTAGCATGATAAAGAAGATTCAAAGAGAGTGAGATGCCAGCTCCTTTCATTCAGTCAGTAGCTTCAAACATTTCTGGTATATGAATAACATGATGTTTTTCAATGGCAAAAATCAATGAATATTGTAAATGCACAAACAGTAATATCTCCACATTGCAAGGTGCAATTCTGAATTTTTTTGCTTTTTCCTGCTAATCCTAGCATGATAAAGAAGATTCAAAGAGAGTGAGATGCCAGCTCCTTTCATTCAGTCAGTAGCTTCAAACATTTCTGGACGTTTTTCAATGGCAAAAATCAATGAATATTGTAAATGCACAAACAGTAATATCTCCACATTGCAAGGTGCAATTCTGAAATTTTTTGCTTTTTCCTGCTAATCCTAGCATGATAAAGAAGATTCAAAGAGAGTGAGATGCCAGCTCCTTTCATTCAGTCAGTAGCTTCAAACATTTCTGGTATATGAATAACATGATGTTTTTCTATGGCAAAAATCAATGAATATTGTAAATGCACAAACAGTAATATCTCCACATTGCAAGGTGCAATTCTGAAATTTTTTGCTTTTTCCTGCTAATCCTAGCATGATAAAGAAGATTCAAAGAGAGTGAGATGCCAGTTCCTTTCATTCAGTCAGTAGCTTCAAACATTTCTGGACGTTTTTCAATGGCAAAAATCAATGAATATTGTAAATGCACAAACAGTAATATCTCCACATTGCAAGGTGCAATTCTGAAATTTTTTGCTTTTTCCTGCTAATCCTAGCATGATAAAGAAGATTCAAAGAGAGTGAGATGCCAGCTCCTTTCATTCAGTCAGTAGCTTCAAACATTTCTGGTATATGAATAACATGATGTTTTTCAATGGCAAAAATCAATGAATATTGTAAATGCACAAACAGTAATATCTCCACATTGCAAGGTGCAATTCTGAAATTTTTTGCTTTTTCCTGCTAATCCTAGCATGATAAAGAAGATTCAAAGAGAGTGAGATGCCAGCTCCTTTCATTCAGTCAGTAGCTTCAAACATTTCTGGTATATGAATAACATGATGTTTTTCAATGGCAAAAATCAATGAATATTGTAAATGCACAAACAGTAATATCTCCACATTGCAAGGTGCAATTCTGAAATTTTTTAGTTTTTCCTGCTAATCCTAGCATGATAAAGAAGATTCAAAGAGAGTGAGATGCCAGCTCCTTTCATTCAGTCAGTAGCTTCAAACATTTCTGGACGTTTTTCAATGGCAAAAATCAATGAATATTGTAAATGCACAAACAGTAATATCTCCACATTGCAAAGTGCAATTCTGAAATTTTTTGCTTTTTCCTGCTAATCCTAGCATGATAAAGAAGATTCAAAGAGAGTGAGATGCCAGCTCCTTTCATTCAGTCAGTAGCTTCAAACATTTCTGGTATATGAATAACATGATGTTTTTCAATGGCAAAAATCAATGAATATTGTAAATGCACAAACAGTAATATCTCCACATTGCAAGGTGCAATTCTGAAATTGTTTGCTTTTTCCTGCTAATCCTAGCATGATAAAGAAGATTCAAAGAGAGTGAGATGCCAGCTCCTTTCATTCAGTCAGTAGCTTCAAACATTTCTGGACGTTTTTCAATGGCAAAAATCAATGAATTTTGTAAATGCACAAACAGTAATATCTCCACATTGCAAGGTGCAATTCTGAATTTTTTTGCTTTTTCCTGCTAATCCTAGCATGATAAAGAAGATTCAAAGAGAGTGAGATGCCAGCTCCTTTCATTCAGTCAGTAGCTTCAAACATTTCTGGACGTTTTTCAATGGCAAAAATCAATGAATATTGTAAATGCACAAACAGTAATATCTCCACATTGCAAGGTGCAATTCTGAAATTTTTTGCTTTTTCCTGCTAATCCTAGCATGATAAAGAAGATTCAAAGAGAGTGAGATGCCAACTCCTTTCATTCAGTCTGTAGCTTCAAACATTTCTGGACGTTTTTCAATGGCAAAAATCAATGAATATTGTAAATGCACAAACAGTAATATCTCCACATTGCAAGGTGCAATTCTGAAATTTTTTGCTTTTTCCTGCTAATCCTAGCATGATAAAGAAGATTCAAAGAGAGTGAGATGCCAGCTCCTTTCATTCAGTCAGTAGCTTCAAACATTTCTGGTATATGAATAACATGATGTTTTTCAATGGCAAAAATCAATGAATATTGTAAATGCACAAACAGTAATATCTCCACATTGCAAGGTGCAATTCTGAAATTTTTTGCTTTTTCCTGCTAATCCTAGCATGATAAAGAAGATTCAAAGAGAGTGAGATGCCAGCTCCTTTCATTCAGTCAGTAGCTTCAAACATTTCTGGTATATGAATAACATGATGTTTTTCAATGGCAAAAATCAATGAATATTGTAAATGCACAAACAGTAATATCTCCACATTGCAAGGTGCAATTCTGAAATTTTTTGCTTTTTCCTGCTAATCCTAGCATGATAAAGAAGATTCAAAGAGAGTGAGATGCCAGCTCCTTTCATTCAGTCAGTAGCTTCAAACATTTCTGGTATATGAATAACATGATGTTTTTCAATGGCAAAAATCAATGAATATTGTAAACGCACAAACAGTAATATCTCCACATTGCAAGGTGCAATTCTGAAATTTTTTGCTTTTTCCTGCTAATCCTAGCATGATAAAGAAGATTCAAAGAGAGTGAGATGCCAGCTCCTTTCATTCAGTCAGTAGCTTCAAACATTTCTGGACGTTTTTCAATGGCAAAAATCAATGAATATTGTAAATGCACAAACAGTAATATCTCCACATTGCAAGGTGCAATTCTGAAATTTTTTGCTTTTTCCTGCTAATCCTAGCATGATAAAGAAGATTCAAAGAGAGTGAGATGCCAGCTCCTTTCATTCAGTCTGTAGCTTCAAACATTTCTGGACGTTTTTCAATGGCAAAAATCAATGAATATTGTAAATGCACAAACAGTAATATCTCCACATTGCAAGGTGCAATTCTGAAATTTTTTGCTTTTTCCTGCTAATCCTAGCATGATAAAGAAGATTCAAAGAGAGTGAGATGCCAGCTCCTTTCATTCAGTCAGTAGCTTCAAACATTTCTGGTATATGAATAACATGATGTTTTTCAATGGCAAAAATCAATGAATATTGTAAATGCACAAACAGTAATATCTCCACATTGCAAGGTGCAATTCTGAAATTTTTTGCTTTTTCCTGCTAATCCTAGCATGATAAAGAAGATTCAAAGAGAGTGAGATGCCAGCTCCTTTCATTCAGTCAGTAGCTTCAAACATTTCTGGTATATGAATAACATGATGTTTTTCAATGGCAAAAATCAATGAATATTGTAAATGCACAAACAGTAATATCTCCACATTGCAAGGTGCAATTCTGAAATTTTTTGCTTTTTCCTGCTAATCCTAGCATGATAAAGAAGATTCAAAGAGAGTGAGATGCCAGCTCCTTTCATTCAGTCAGTAGCTTCAAACATTTCTGGATGTTTTTCAATGGCAAAAATCAATGAATATTGTAAATGCACAAACAGTAATATCTCCACATTGCAAGGTGCAATTCTGAAATTTTTTGCTTTTTCCTGCTAATCCTAGCATGATAAAGAAGATTCAAAGAGAGTGAGATGCCAGCTCCTTTCATTCAGTCAGTAGCTTCAAACATTTCTGGTATATGAATAACATGATGTTTTTCAATGGCAAAAATCAATGAATATTGTAAATGCACAAACAGTAATATCTCCACATTGCAAGGTGCAATTCTGAAATTTTTTGCTTTTTCCTGCTAATCCTAGCATGATAAAGAAGATTCAAAGAGAGTGAGATGCCAGCTCCTTTCATTCAGTCAGTAGCTTCAAACATTTCTGGACATTTTTCAATGGCAAAAATCAATGAATATTGTAAATGCACAAACAGTAATATCTCCACATTGCAAGGTGCAATTCTGAAATTTTTTGCTTTTTCCTGCTAATCCTAGCATGATAAAGAAGATTCAAAGAGAGTGAGATGCCAGCTCCTTTCATTCAGTCAGTAGCTTCAAACATTTCTGGTATATGAATAACATGATGTTTTTCAATGGCAAAAATCAATGAATATTGTAAATGCACAAACAGTAATATCTCCACATTGCAAGGTGCAATTCTGAAATTTTTTGCTTTTTCCTGCTAATCCTAGCATGATAAAGAAGATTCAAAGAGAGTGAGATGCCAGCTCCTTTCATTCAGTCAGTAGCTTCAAACATTTCTGGATGTTTTTCAATGGCAAAAATCAATGAATATTGTAAATGCACAAACAGTAATATCTCCACATTGCAAGGTGCAATTCTGAAATTTTTTGCTTTTTTCTGCTAATCCTAGCATGATAAAGAAGATTCAAAGAGAGTGAGATGCCAGCTCCTTTCATTCAGTCAGTAGCTTCAAACATTTCTGGTATATGAATAACATGATGTTTTTCAATGGCAAAAATCAATGAATATTGTAAATGCACAAACAGTAATATCTCCACATTGCAAGGTGCAATTCTGAAATTTTTTGCTTTTTCCTGCTAATCCTAGCATGATAAAGAAGATTCAAAGAGAGTGAGATGCCAGCTCCTTTCATTCAGTCAGTAGCTTCAAACATTTCTGGTATATGAATAACATGATGTTTTTCAATGGCAAAAATCAATGAATATTGTAAATGCACAAACAGTAATATCTCCACATTGCAAGGTGCAATTCTGAAATTTTTTACTTTTTCCTGCTAATCCTAGCATGATAAAGAAGATTCAAAGACAGTGAGATGCCAGCTCCTTTCATTCAGTCAGTAGCTTCAAACATTTCTGGACGTTTTTCAATGGCAAAAATCAATGAATATTGTAAATGCACAAACAGTAATATCTCCACATTGCAAGGTGCAATTCTGAAATTTTTTGCTTTTTCCTGCTAATCCTAGCATGATAAAGAAGATTCAAAGAGAGTGAGATGCCAGCTCCTTTCATTCAGTCAGTAGCTTCAAACATTTCTGGTATATGAATAACATGATGTTTTTCAATGGCAAAAATCAATGAATATTGTAAATGCACAAACAGTAATATCTCCACATTGCAAGTAGCAATTCTGAAATTGTTTGCTTTTTCCTGCTAATCCTAGCATGATAAAGAAGATTCAAAGAGAGTGAGATGCCAGCTCCTTTCATTCAGTCAGTAGCTTCAAACATTTCTGGACGTTTTTCAATGGCAAAAATCAATGAATATTGTAAATGCACAAACAGTAATATCTCCACATTGCAAGGTGCAATTCTGAATTTTTTTGCTTTTTCCTGCTAATCCTAGCATGATAAAGAAGATTCAAAGAGAGTGACATGCCAGCTCCTTTCATTCAGTCAGTAGCTTCAAACATTTCTGGACGTTTTTCAATGGCAAAAATCAATGAATATTGTAAATGCACAAACAGTAATATCTCCACATTGTAAGGTGCAATTCTGAAATTTTTTGCTTTTTCCTGCTAATCCTAGCATGATAAAGAAGATTCAAAGAGAGTGAGATGCCAGCTCCTTTCATTCAGTCAGTAGCTTCAAACATTTCTGGACGTTTTTCAATGGCAAAAATCAATGAATATTGTAAATGCACAAACAGTAATATCTCCACATTGCAAGGTGCAATTCTGAAATTTTTTGCTTTTTCCTGCTAATCCTAGCATGATAAAGAAGATTCAAAGAGAGTGAGATGCCAGCTCCTTTCATTCAGTCAGTAGCTTCAAACATTTCTGGATGTTTTTCAATGGCAAAAATCAATGAATATTGTAAATGCACAAACAGTAATATCTCCACATTGCAAGGTGCAATTCTGAAATTTTTTGCTTTTTTCTGCTAATCCTAGCATGATAAAGAAGATTCAAAGAGAGTGAGATGCCAGCTCCTTTCATTCAGTCAGTAGCTTCAAACATTTCTGGTATATGAATAACATGATGTTTTTCAATGGCAAAAATCAATGAATATTGTAAATGCACAAACAGTAATATCTCCACATTGCAAGGTGCAATTCTGAAATTTTTTGCTTTTTCCTGCTAATCCTAGCATGATAAAGAAGATTCAAAGAGAGGGAGATGCCAGCTCCTTTCATTCAGTCAGTAGCTTCAAACATTTCTGGTATATGAATAACATGATGTTTTTCAATGGCAAAAATCAATGAATATTGTAAATGCACAAACAGTAATATCTCCACATTGCAAGGTGCAATTCTGAAATTTTTTACTTTTTCCTGCTAATCCTAGCATGATAACTAAGATTCAAAGAGAGTGAGATGCCAGCTCCTTTCATTCAGTCAGTAGCTTCAAACATTTCTGGACGTTTTTCAATGGCAAAAATCAATGAATATTGTAAATGCCCAAACAGTAATATCTCCACATTGCAAGGTGCAATTCTGAAATTTTTTGCTTTTTCCTGCTAATCCTAGCATGATAAAGAAGATTCAAAGAGAGTGAGATGCCAGCTCCTTTCATTCAGTCAGTAGCTTCAAACATTTCTGGTATATGAATAACATGATGTTTTTCAATGGCAAAAATCAATGAATATTGTAAATGCACAAACAGTAATATCTCCACATTGCAAGTAGCAATTCTGAAATTGTTTGCTTTTTCCTGCTAATCCTAGCATGATAAAGAAGATTCAAAGAGAGTGAGATGCCAGCTCCTTTCATTCAGTCAGTAGCTTCAAACATTTCTGGACGTTTTTCAATGGCAAAAATCAATGAATATTGTAAATGCACAAACAGTAATATCTCCACATTGCAAGGTGCAATTCTGAAATTTTTTGCTTTTTCCTGCTAATCCTAGCATGATAAAGAAGATTCAAAGAGAGTGACATGCCAGCTCCTTTCATTCAGTCAGTAGCTTCAAACATTTCTGGACGTTTTTCAATGGCAAAAATCAATGAATATTGTAAATGCACAAACAGTAATATCTCCACATTGTAAGGTGCAATTCTGAAATTTTTTGCTTTTTCCTGCTAATCCTAGCATGATAAAGAAGATTCAAAGAGAGTGAGATGCCAGCTCCTTTCATTCAGTCAGTAGCTTCAAACATTTCTGGACGTTTTTCAATGGCAAAAATCAATGAATATTGTAAATGCACAAACAGTAATATCTCCACATTGCAAGGTGCAATTCTGAAATTTTTTGCTTTTTCCTGCTAATCCTAGCATGATAAAGGAGATTCAAAGAGAGTGAGATGCCAGCTCCTTTCATTCAGTCAGTAGCTTCAAACATTTCTGGTATATGAATAACATGATGTTTTTCAATGGCAAAAATCAATGAATATTGTACATGCACAAACAGTAATATCTCCACATTGCAAGGTGCAATTCTGAATTTTTTTGCTTTTTCCTGCTAATCCTAGCATGATAAAGAAGATTCAAAGAGAGTGAGATGCCAGCTCCTTTCATTCAGTCAGTAGCTTCAAACATTTCTGGTATATGAATAACATGATGTTTTTCAATGGCAAAAATCAATGAATATTGTAAATGCACAAACAGTAATATCTCCACATTGCAAGGTGCAATTCTGAAATTTTTTACTTTTTCCTGCTAATCCTAGCATGATAAAGAAGATTCAAAGAGAGTGAGATGCCAGCTCCTTTCATTCAGTCAGTAGCTTCAAACATTTCTGGACGTTTTTCAATGGCAAAAATCAATGAATATTGTAAATGCACAAACAGTAATATCTCCACATTGCAAGGTGCAATTCTGAAATTTTTTGCTTTTTCCTGCTAATCCTAGCATGATAAAGAAGATTCAAAGAGAGTGAGATGCCAGCTCCTTTCATTCAGTCAGTAGCTTCAAACATTTCTGGTATATGAATAACATGATATTTTTCAATGGCAAAAATCAATGAATATTGTAAATGCACAAACAGTAATATCTCCACATTGCAAGGTGCAACTCTGAAATTTTTTGCTTTTTCCTGCTAATCCTAGCATGATAAAGAAGATTGAAAGAGAGTGAGATGCCAGCTCCTTTCATTCAGTCAGTAGCTTCAAACATTTCTGGACGTTTTTCAATGGCAAAAATCAATGAATATTGTAAATGCACAAACAGTAATATCTCCACATTGCAAGGTGCAATTCTGAAATTTTTTGCTTTTTCCTGCTAATCCTAGCATGATAAAGAAGATTCAAAGAGAGTGAGATGCCAGCTCCTTTCATTCAGTCAGTAGCTTCAAACATTTCTGGACGTTTTTCAATGGCAAAAATCAATGAATATTGTAAATGCACAAACAGTAATATCTCCACATTGCAAGGTGCAATTCTGAAATTTTTTGCTTTTTCCTGCTAATCCTAGCATGATAAAGAAGATTCAAAGAGAGTGAGATGCCAGCTCCTTTCATTCAGTCAGTAGCTTCAAACATTTCTGGTATATGAATAACATGATGTTTTTCAATGGCAAAAATCAATGAATATTGTAAATGCACAAACAGTAATATCTCCACATTGCAAGGTGCAATTCTGAAATTTTTTGCTTTTTACTGCTAATCCTAGCATGATAAAGAAGATTCAAAGAGAGTGAGATGCCAGCTCCTTTCATTCAGTCAGTAGCTTCAAACATTTCTGGACGTTTTTCAATGGCAAAAATCAATGAATATTGTAAATGCACAAACAGTAATATCTCCACATTGCAAGGTGCAATTCTGAAATTTTTTGCTTTTTCCTGCTAATCCTAGCATGATAAAGAAGATTCAGAGAGAGTGAGATGCCAGCTCCTTTCATTCAGTCAGTAGCTTCAAACATTTCTGGTATATGAATAACATGATGTTTTTCAATGGCAAAAATCAATGAATATTGTAAATGCACAAACAGTAATATCTCCACATTGCAAGGTGCAATTCTGAAATTTTTTGCTTTTTCCTGCTAATCCTAGCATGATAAAGAAGATTCAAAGAGAGTGAGATGCCAGCTCCTTTCATTCAGTCAGTAGCTTCAAACATTTCTGGTATATGAATAACATGATGTTTTTCAATGGCAAAAATCAATGAATATTGTAAATGCACAAACAGTAATATCTCCACATTGCAAGGTGCAATTCTGAAATTTTTTGCTTTTTCCTGCTAATCCTAGCATGATAAAGAAGATTCAAAGAGAGTGAGATGCCAGCTCCTTTCATTCAGTCAGTAGCTTCAAACATTTCTGGACGTTTTTCAATGGCAAAAATCAATGAATATTGTAAATGCACAAACAGTAATATCTCCACATTGCAAGGTGCAATTCTGAAATTTTTTGCTATTTCCTGCTAATCCTAGCATGATAAAGAAGATTCAAAGAGAGTGAGATGACAGCTCCTTTCATTCAGTCAGTAGCTTCAAACATTTCTGGACGTTTTTCAATGGCAAAAATCAATGAATATTGTAAATGCACAAACAGTAATATCTCCACATTGCAAGGTGCAATTCTGAAATTTTTTGCTTTTTCCTGCTAATCCTAGCATGATAAAGAAGATTCAAAGAGAGTGAGATGCCAGCTCCTTTCATTCAGTCAGTAGCTTCAAACATTTCTGGTATATGAATAACATGATGTTTTTCAATGGCAAAAATCAATGAATATTGTAAATGCACAAACAGTAATATCTCCACATTGCAAGGTGCAATTCTGAAATTTTTTGCTTTTTCCTGCTAATCCTAGCATGATAAAGAAGATTCAAAGAGAGTGAGATGCCAGCTCCTTTCATTCAGTCAGTAGCTTCAAACATTTCTGGACGTTTTTCAATGGCAAAAATCAATGAATATTGTAAATGCACAAACAGTTATATCTCCACATTGCAAGGTGCAATTCTGAAATTTTTTGCTTTTTCCTGCTAATCCTAGCATGATAAAGAAGATTCAAAGAGAGTGAGATGCCAGCTCCTTTCATTCAGTCAGTAGCTTCAAACATTTCTGGACGTTTTTCAATGGCAAAAATCAATGAATATTGTAAATGCACAAACAGTAATATCTCCACATTGCAAGGTGCAATTCTGAAATTTTTTGCTTTTTCCTGCTAATCCTAGCATGATAAAGAAGATTCAAAGAGATTGAGATGCCAGCTCCTTTCATTCAGTCAGTAGCTTCAAACATTTCTGGTATATGAATAACATGATGTTTTTCAATGGCAAAAATCAATGAATATTGTAAATGCACAAACAGTAATATCTCCACATTGCAAGGTGCAATTCTGAAATTTTTTGCTTTTTCCTGCTAATCCTAGCATGATAAAGAAGATTCAAAGAGAGTGAGATGCCAGCTCCTTTCATTCAGTCAGTAGCTTCAAACATTTCTGGACATTTTTCAATGGCAAAAATCAATGAATATTGTAAATGCACAAACAGTAATATCTCCACATTGCAAGGTGCAATTCTGAAATTTTTTGCTTTTTCCTGCTAATCCTAGCATGATAAAGAAGATTCAAAGAGAGTGAGATGCCAGCTCCTTTCATTCAGTCAGTAGCTTCAAACATTTCTTGACGTTTTTCAATGGCAAAAATCAATGAATATTGTAAATGCACAAACAGTAATATCTCCACATTGCAAGGTGCAATTCTGAAATTTTTTGCTTTTTCCTGCTAATCCTAGCATGATAAAGAAGATTCAAAGAGAGTGAGATGCCAGCTCCTTTCATTCAGTCAGTAGCTTCAAACATTTCTGGTATATGAATAACATGATGTTTTACAATGGCAAAAATCAATGAATATTGTAAATGCACAAACAGTAATATCTCCACATTGCAAGGTGCAATTCTGAAATTTTTTGCTTTTTCCTGCTAATCCTAGCATGATAAAGAAGATACAAAGAGAGTGAGATGCCAGCTCCTTTCATTCAGTCAGTAGCTTCAAACATTTCTGGACGTTTTTCAATGGCAAAAATCAATGAATATTATAAATGCACAAACAGTAATATCTCCACATTGCAAGGTGCAATTCTGAAATTTTTTGCTTTTTCCTGCTAATCCTAGCATGATAAAGAAGATTCAAAGAGAGTGAGATGCCAGCTCCTTTCATTCAGTCAGTAGCTTCAAACATTTCTGGACGTTTTTCAATGGCAAAAATCAATGAATATTGTAAATGCACAAACAGTAATATCTCCACATTGCAAGGTGCAATTCTGAAATTTTTTGCTTTTTCCTGCTAATCCTAGCATGATAAAGAAGATTCAAAGAGAGTGAGATGCCAGCTCCTTTCATTCAGTCAGTAGCTTCAAACATTTCTGGTATATGAATAACATGATGTTTTTCAATGGCAAAAATCAATGAATATTGTAAATGCACAAACAGTAATATCTCCACATTGCAAGGTGCAATTCTGAAATTTTTTGCTTTTTCCTGCTAATCCTAGCATGATAAAGAAGATTCAAAGAGAGTGAGATGCCAGCTCCTTTCATTCAGTCAGTAGCTTCAAACATTTCTGGACGTTTTTCAATGGCAAAAATCAATGAATATTGTAAATGCACAAACAGTAATATCTCCACATTGCAAGGTGCAATTCTGAAATTTTTTGCTTTTTCCTGCTAATCCTAGCATGATAAAGAAGATTCAAAGAGAGTGAGATGCCAGCTCCTTTCATTCAGTCAGTAGCTTCAAACATTTCTGGACGTTTTTCAATGGCAAAAATCAATGAATATTGTAAATGCACAAACAGTAATATCTCCACGTTGCAAGGTGCAATTCTGAAATTTTTTGCTTTTTCCTGCTAATCCTAGCATGATAAAGAAGATTCAAAGAGAGTGAGATGCCAGCTCCTTTCATTCAGTCAGTAGCTTCAAACATTTCTTGACGTTTTTCAATGGCAAAAATCAATGAATATTGTAAATGCACAAACAGTAATATCTCCACATTGCAAGGTGCAATTCTGAAATTTTTTGCTTTTTCCTGCTAATCCTAGCATGATAAAGAAGATTCAAAGAGAGTGAGATGCCAGCTCCTTTCATTCAGTCAGTAGCTTCAAACATTTCTGGTATATGAATAACATGATGTTTTACAATGGCAAAAATCAATGAATATTGTAAATGCACAAACAGTAATATCTCCACATTGCAAGGTGCAATTCTGAAATTTTTTGCTTTTTCCTGCTAATCCTAGCATGATAAAGAAGATACAAAGAGAGTGAGATGCCAGCTCCTTTCATTCAGTCAGTAGTTTCAAACATTTCTGGACGTTTTTCAATGGCAAAAATCAATGAATATTAAAAATGCACAAACAGTAATATCTCCACATTGCAAGGTGCAATTCTGAAATTTTTTGCTTTTTCCTGCTAATCCTAGCATGATAAAGAAGATTCAAAGAGAGTGAGATGCCAGCTCCTTTCATTCAGTCAGTAGCTTCAAACATTTCTGGACGTTTTTCAATGGCAAAAATCAATGAATATTGTAAATGCACAAACAGTAATATCTCCACATTGCAAGGTGCAATTCTGAAATTTTTTGCTTTTTCCTGCTAATCCTAGCATGATAAAGAAGATTCAAAGAGAGTGAGATGCCAGCTCCTTTCATTCAGTCAGTAGCTTCAAACATTTCTGGTATATGAATAACATGATGTTTTTCAATGGCAAAAATCAATGAATATTGTAAATGCACAAACAGTAAAATCTCCACATTGCAAGGTGCAATTCTGAAATTTTTTGCTTTTTCCTGCTAATCCTAGCATGATAAAGAAGATTCAAAGAGAGTGAGATGCCAGCTCCTTTCATTCAGTCAGTAGCTTCAAACATTTCTGGTATATGAATAACATGATGTTTTTCAATGGCAAAAATCAATGAATATTGTAAATGCACAAACAGTAATATCTCCACATTGCAAGGTGCAATTCTGAAATTTTTTGCTTTTTCCCGCTAATCCTAGCATGATAAAGAAGATTCAAAGAGAGTGAGATGCCAGCTCCTTTCATTCAGTCAGTAGCTTCAAACATTTCTGGACGTTTTTCAATGGCAAAAATCAATGAATATTGTAAATGCACAAACAGTAATATCTCCACATTGCAAGGTGCAATTCTGAAATTTTTTGCTTTTTCCTGCTAATCCTAGCATGATAAAGAAGATTCAAAGAGAGTGAGATGCCAGCTCCTTTCATTCAGTCAGTAGCTTCAAACATTTCTGGACGTTTTTCAATGGCAAAAATCAATGAATATTGTAAATGCACAAACAGTAATATCTCCACGTTGCAAGGTGCAATTCTGAAATTTTTTGCTTTTTCCTGCTAATCCTAGCATGATAAAGAAGATTCAAAGAGAGTGAGATGCCAGCTCCTTTCATTCAGTCAGTAGCTTCAAACATTTCTGGTATATGAATAACATGATGTTTTTCAAGGGCAAAAATCAATGAATATTGTAAATGCACAAACAGTAATATCTCCACATTGCAAGGTGCAATTCTGAAATTTTTTGCTTTTTCCTGCTAATCCTAGCATGATAAAGAAGATTCAAAGAGAGTGAGATGCCAGCTCCTTTCATTCAGTCAGTAGCTTCAAACATTTCTGGACGTTTTTCAATGGCAAAAATCAATGAATATTGTAAATGCACAAACAGTAATATCTCCACATTGCAAGGTGCAATTCTGAAATTTTTTGCTTTTTCCTGCTAATCCTAGCATGATAAAGAAGATTCAAAGAGAGTGAGATGCCAGCTCCTTTCATTCAGTCAGTAGCTTCAAACATTTCTGGACGTTTTTCAATGGCAAAAATCAATGAATATTGTAAATGCACAAACAGTAATATCTCCACATTGCAAGGTGCAATTCTGAAATTTTTTGCTTTTTCCTGCTAATCCTAGCATGATAAAGAAGATTCAAAGAGAGTGAGATGCCAGCTCCTTTCATTCAGTCAGTAGCTTCAAACATTTCTGGACGTTTTTCAATGGCAAAAATCAATGAATATTGTAAATGCACAAACAGTAATATCTCCACATTGCAAGGTGCAATTCTGAAATTTTTTGCTTTTTCCTGCTAATCCTAGCATGATAAAGAAGATTCAAAGAGAGTGAGATGCCAGCTCCTTTCATTCAGTCAGTAGCTTCAAACATTTCTGGACGTTTTTCAATGGCAAAAATCAATGAATATTGTAAATGCACAAACAGTAATATCTCCACATTGCAAGGTGCAATTCTGAAATTTTTTGCTTTTTCCTGCTAATCCTAGCATGATAAAGAAGATTCAAAGAGAGTGAGATGCCAGCTCCTTTCATTCAGTCAGTAGCTTCAAACATTTCTGGTATATGAATAACATGATGTTTTTCAATGGCAAAAATCAATGAATATTGTAAATGCACAAACAGTAATATCTCCACATTGCAAGGTGCAATTCTGAAATTTTTTGCTTTTTACTGCTAATCCTAGCATGATAAAGAAGATTCAAAGAGAGTGAGATGCCAGCTCCTTTCATTCAGTCAGTAGCTTCAAACATTTCTGGACGTTTTTCAATGGCAAAAATCAATGAATATTGTAAATGCACAAACAGTAATATCTCCACATTGCAAGGTGCAATTCTGAAATTTTTTGCTTTTTCCTGCTAATCCTAGCATGATAAAGAAGATTCAAAGAGAGTGAGATGCCAGCTCCTTTCATTCAGTCAGTAGCTTCAAACATTTCTGGTATATGAATAACATGATGTTTTACAATGGCAAAAATCATTGAATATTGTAAATGCACAAACAGTAATATCTCCACATTGCAAGGTGCAATTCTGAATTTTTTTGCTTTTTCCTGCTAATCCTAGCATGAAAAAGAAGATTCAAAGAGAGTGAGATGCCAGCTCCTTTCATTCAGTCAGTAGCTTCAAACATTTCTGGACGTTTTTCAATGGCAAAAATCAATGAATATTGTAAATGCACAAACAGTAATATCTCCACATTGCAAGGTGCAATTCTGAAATTTTTTGCTTTTTCCTGCTAATCCTAGCATGATAAAGAAGATTCAGAGAGAGTGAGATGCCAGCTCCTTTCATTCAGTCAGTAGCTTCAAACATTTCTGGTATATGAATAACATGATGTTTTTCAATGGCAAAAATCAATGAATATTGTAAATGCACAAACAGTAATATCTCCACATTGCAAGGTGCAATTCTGAAATTTTTTGCTTTTTCCTGCTAATCCTAGCATGATAAAGAAGATTCAAAGAGAGTGAGATGCCAGCTCCTTTCATTCAGTCAGTAGCTTCAAACATTTCTGGTATATGAATAACATGATGTTTTTCAATGGCAAAAATCAATGAATATTGTAAATGCACAAACAGTAATATCTGCACATTGCAAGGTGCAATTCTGAAATTTTTTGCTTTTTCCTGCTAATCCTAGCATGATAAAGAAGATTCAAAGAGAGTGAGATGCCAGCTCCTTTCATTCAGTCAGTAGCTTCAAACATTTCTGGACGTTTTTCAATGGCAAAAATCAATGAATATTGTAAATGCACAAACAGTAATATCTCCACATTGCAAGGTGCAATTCTGAAATTTTTTGCTTTTTCCTGCTAATCCTAGCTTGATAAAGAAGATTCAAAGAGAGTGAGATGCCAGCTCCTTTCATTCAGTCAGTAGCTTCAAACATTTCTGGTATATGAATAACATGATGTTTTTCAAGGGCAAAAATCAATGAATATTGTAAATGCACAAACAGTAATATCTCCACATTGCAAGGTGCAATTCTGAAATTTTTTGCTTTTTCCTGCTAATCCTAGCATGATAAAGAAGATTCAAAGAGAGTGAGATGCCAGCTCCTTTCATTCAGTCAGTAGCTTCAAACATTTCTGGACGTTTTTCAATGGCAAAAATCAATGAATATTGTAAATGCACAAACAGTAATATCTCCACATTGCAAGGTGCAATTCTGAAATTTTTTGCTTTTTCCTGCTAATCCTAGCATGATAAAGAAGATTCAAAGAGAGTGAGATGCCAGCTCCTTTCATTCAGTCAGTAGCTTCAAACATTTCTGGTATATGAATAACATGATGTTTTTCAAGGGCAAAAATCAATGAATATTGTAAATGCACAAACAGTAATATCTCCACATTGCAAGGTGCAATTCTGAAATTTTTTGCTTTTTCCTGCTAATCCTAGCATGATAAAGAAGATTCAAAGAGAGTGAGATGCCAGCTCCTTTCATTCAGTCAGTAGCTTCAAACATTTCTGGACGTTTTTCAATGGCAAAAATCAATGAATATTGTAAATGCACAAACAGTAATATCTCCACATTGCAAGGTGCAATTCTGAAATTTTTTGCTTTTTCCTGCTAATCCTAGCATGATAAAGAAGATTCAAAGAGAGTGAGATGCCAGCTCCTTTCATTCAGTCAGTAGCTTCAAACATTTCTGGACGTTTTTCAATGGCAAAAATCAATGAATATTGTAAATGCACAAACAGTAATATCTCCACATTGCAAGGTGCAATTCTGAAATTTTTTGCTTTTTCCTGCTAATCCTAGCATGATAAAGAAGATTCAAAGAGAGTGAGATGCCAGCTCCTTTCATTCAGTCAGTAGCTTCAAACATTTCTGGACGTTTTTCAATGGCAAAAATCAATGAATATTGTAAATGCACAAACAGTAATATCTCCACATTGCAAGGTGCAATTCTGAAATTTTTTGCTTTTTCCTGCTAATCCTAGCATGATAAAGAAGATTCAAAGAGAGTGAGATGCCAGCTCCTTTCATTCAGTCAGTAGCTTCAAACATTTCTGGACGTTTTTCAATGGCAAAAATCAATGAATATTGTAAATGCACAAACAGTAATATCTCCACATTGCAAGGTGCAATTCTGAAATTTTTTGCTTTTTCCTGCTAATCCTAGCATGATAAAGAAGATTCAAAGAGAGTGAGAGGCCAGCTCCTTTCATTCAGTCAGTAGCTTCAAACATTTCTGGTATATGAATAACATGATGTTTTTCAATGGCAAAAATCAATGAATATTGTAAATGAACAAACAGTAATATCTCCACATTGCAAGGTGCAATTCTGAAATTTTTTGCTTTTTACTGCTAATCCTAGCATGATAAAGAAGATTCAAAGAGAGTGAGATGCCAGCTCCTTTCATTCAGTCAGTAGCTTCAAACATTTCTGGACATTTTTCAATGGCAAAAATCAATGAATATTGTAAATGCACAAACAGTAATATCTCCACATTGCAAGGTGCAATTCTGAAATTTTTTGCTTTTTCCTGCTAATCCTAGCATGATAAAGAAGATTCAAAGAGAGTGAGATGCCAGCTCCTTTCATTCAGTCAGTAGCTTCAAACATTTCTGGTATATGAATAACATGATGTTTTACAATGGCAAAAATCAATGAATATTGTAAATGCACAAACAGTAATATCTCCACATTGCAAGGTGCAATTCTGAATTTTTTTGCTTTTTCCTGCTAATCCTAGCATGAAAAAGAAGATTCAAAGAGAGTGAGATGCCAGCTCCTTTCATTCAGTCAGTAGCTTCAAACATTTCTGGACGTTTTTCAATGGCAAAAATCAATGAATATTGTAAATGCACAAACAGTAATATCTCCACATTGCAAGGTGCAATTCTGAAATTTTTTGCTTTTTCCTGCTAATCCTAGCATGATAAAGAAGATTCAAAGAGAGTGAGATGCCAGCTCCTTTCATTCAGTCAGTAGCTTCAAACATTTCTGGTATATGAATAACATGATATTTTTCAATGGCAAAAATCAATGAATATTGTAAATGCACAAACAGTAATATCTCCACATTGCAAGGTGCAATTCTGAAATTTTTTGCTTTTTCCTGCTAATCCTAGCATGATAAAGAAGATTGAAAGAGAGTGAGATGCCAGCTCCTTTCATTCAGTCAGTAGCTTCAAACATTTCTGGACGTTTTTCAATGGCAAAAATCAATGAATATTGTAAATGCACAAACAGTAATATCTCCACATTGCAAGGTGCAATTCTGAAATTTTTTGCTTTTTCCTGCTAATCCTAGCATGATAAAGAAGATTCAAAGAGAGTGAGATGCCAGCTCCTTTCATTCAGTCAGTAGCTTCAAACATTTCTGGACGTTTTTCAATGGCAAAAATCAATGAATATTGTAAATGCACAAACAGTAATATCTCCACATTGCAAGGTGCAATTCTGAAATTTTTTGCTTTTTCCTGCTAATCCTAGCATGATAAAGAAGATTCAAAGAGAGTGAGATGCCAGCTCCTTTCATTCAGTCAGTAGCTTCAAACATTTCTGGTATATGAATAACATGATGTTTTTCAATGGCAAAAATCAATGAATATTGTAAATGCACAAACAGTAATATCTCCACATTGCAAGGTGCAATTCTGAAATTTTTTGCTTTTTACTGCTAATCCTAGCATGATAAAGAAGATTCAAAGAGAGTGAGATGCCAGCTCCTTTCATTCAGTCAGTAGCTTCAAACATTTCTGGACGTTTTTCAATGGCAAAAATCAATGAATATTGTAAATGCACAAACAGTAATATCTCCACATTGCAAGGTGCAATTCTGAAATTTTTTGCTTTTTCCTGCTAATCCTAGCATGATAAAGAAGATTCAGAGAGAGTGAGATGCCAGCTCCTTTCATTCAGTCAGTAGCTTCAAACATTTCTGGTATATGAATAACATGATGTTTTTCAATGGCAAAAATCAATGAATATTGTAAATGCACAAACAGTAATATCTCCACATTGCAAGGTGCAATTCTGAAATTTTTTGCTTTTTCCTGCTAATCCTAGCATGATAAAGAAGATTCAAAGAGAGTGAGATGCCAGCTCCTTTCATTCAGTCAGTAGCTTCAAACATTT
Organism: Phyllobates terribilis; assembly: GCF_046119375.1. Lineage (NCBI taxonomy): Eukaryota > Metazoa > Chordata > Amphibia > Anura > Dendrobatidae > Phyllobates > Phyllobates terribilis. The sequence continues at coordinate 27,775 of NW_027364839.1, forward strand.
CTGGTATATGAATAACATGATGTTTTTCAAGGGCAAAAATCAATGAATATTGTAAATGCACAAACAGTAATATCTCCACATTGCAAGGTGCAATTCTGAAATTTTTTGCTTTTTCCTGCTAATCCTAGCATGATAAAGAAGATTCAAAGAGAGTGAGATGCCAGCTCCTTTCATTCAGTCAGTAGCTTCAAACATTTCTGGACGTTTTTCAATGGCAAAAATCAATGAATATTGTAAATGCACAAACAGTAATATCTCCACATTGCAAGGTGCAATTCTGAAATTTTTTGCTTTTTCCTGCTAATCCTAGCATGATAAAGAAGATTCAAAGAGAGTGAGATGCCAGCTCCTTTCATTCAGTCAGTAGCTTCAAACATTTCTGGACGTTTTTCAATGGCAAAAATCAATGAATATTGTAAATGCACAAACAGTAATATCTCCACATTGCAAGGTGCAATTCTGAAATTTTTTGCTTTTTCCTGCTAATCCTAGCATGATAAAGAAGATTCAAAGAGAGTGAGATGGCAGCTCCTTTCATTCAGTCAGTAGCTTCAAACATTTCTGGACGTTTTTCAATGGCAAAAATCAATGAATATTGTAAATGCACAAACAGTAATATCTCCGCATTGCAAGGTGCAATTCTGAAATTTTTTGCTTTTTCCTGCTAATCCTAGCATGATAAAGAAGATTCAAAGAGAGTGAGATGCCAGCTCCTTTCATTCAGTCAGTAGCTTCAAACATTTCTGGTATATGAATAACATGATGTTTTTCAATGGCAAAAATCAATGAATATTGTAAATGCACAAACAGTAATATCTCCACATTGCAAGGTGCAATTCTGAAATTTTTTGCTTTTTCCTGCTAATCCTAGCATGATAAAGAAGATTCAAAGAGAGTGAGATGCCAGCTCCTTTCATTCAGTCAGTAGCTTCAAACATTTCTGGACGTTTTTCAATGGCAAAAATCAATGAATATTGTAAATGCACAAACAGTAATATCTCCACATTGCAAGGTGCAATTCTGAAATTTTTTGCTTTTTCCTGCTAATCCTAGCATGATAAAGATTCAAAGAGAGTGAGATGCCAGCTCCTTTCATTCAGTCAGTAGCTTCAAACATTTCTGGACGTTTTTCAATGGCAAAAATCAATGAATATTGTAAATGCACAAACAGTAATATCTCCACATTGCAAGGTGCAATTCTGAAATTTTTTGCTTTTTCCTGCTAATCCTAGCATGATAAAGAAGATTCAAAGAGAGTGAGATGTCAGCTCCTTTCATTCAGTCAGTAGCTTCAAACATTTCTGGTATATGAATAACATGATGTTTTTCAAGGGCAAAAATCAATGAATATTGTAAATGCACAAACAGTAATATCTCCACATTGCAAGGTGCAATTCTGAAATTTTTTGCTTTTTCCTGCTAATCCTAGCATGATAAAGAAGATTCAAAGAGAGTGAGATGCCAGCTCCTTTCATTCAGTCAGTAGCTTCAAACATTTGTGGACATTTTTCAATGGCAAAAATCAATGAATATTGTAAATGCACAAACAGTAATATCTCCACATTGCAAGGTGCAATTCTGAAATTTTTGCTTTTTCCTGCTAATCCTAGCATGATAAAGAAGATTCAAAGAGAGTGAGATGCCAGCTCCTTTCATTCAGTCAGTAGCTTCAAACATTTCTGGTATATGAATAACATGATGTTTTTCAATGGCAAAAATCAATGAATATTGTAAATGCACAAACAGTAAAATCTCCACATTGCAAGGTGCAATTCTGAAATTTTTTGCTTTTTCCTGCTAATCCTAGCATGATAAAGAAGATTCAAAGAGAGTGAGATGCCATCTCCTTTCATTCAGTCAGAAGCTTCAAACATTTCTGGTATATGAATAACATGATGTTTTTCAATGGCAAAAATCAATGAATATTGTAAATGCACAAACAGTAATATCTCCACATTGCAAGGTGCAATTCTGAAATTTTTTGCTTTTTCCTGCTAATCCTAGCATGATAAAGAAGATTCAAAGAGAGTGAGATGCCAGCTCCTTTCATTCAGTCAGTAGCTTCAAACATTTCTGGACGTTTTTCAATGGCAAAAATCAATGAATATTGTAAATGCACAAACAGTAATATCTCCACATTGCAAGGTGCAATTCTGAAATTTTTTGCTTTTTCCTGCTAATCCTAGCATGATAAAGAAGATTCAAAGAGAGTGAGATGCCAGCTCCTTTCATTCAGTCAGTAGCTTCAAACATTTCTGGACGTTTTTCAATGGCAAAAATCAGTGAATATTGTAAATGCACAAACAGTAATATCTCCACATTGCAAGGTGCAATTCTGAAATTTTTTGCTTTTTCCTGCTAATCCTAGCATGATAAAGAAGATTCAAAGAGAGTGAGATGCCAGCTCCTTTCATTCAGTCAGTAGCTTCAAACATTTCTGGTATATGAATAACATGATGTTTTTCAAGGGCAAAAATCAATGAATATTGTAAATGCACAAACAGTAATATCTCCACATTGCAAGGTGCAATTCTGAAATTTTTTGCTTTTTCCTGCTAATCCTAGCATGATAAAGAAGATTCAAAGAGAGTGAGATGCCAGCTCCTTTCATTCAGTCAGTAGCTTCAAACATTTCTGGACGTTTTTCAATGGCAAAAATCAATGAATATTGTAAATGCACAAACAGTAATATCTCCACATTGCAAGGTGCAATTCTGAAATTTTTTGCTTTTTCCTGCTAATCCTAGCATGATAAAGAAGATTCAAAGAGAGTGAGATGCCAGCTCCTTTCATTCAGTCAGTAGCTTCAAACATTTCTGGACGTTTTTCAATGGCAAAAATCAATGAATATTGTAAATGCACAAACAGTAATATCTCCACATTGCAAGGTGCAATTCTGAAATTTTTTGCTTTTTCCTGCTAATCCTAGCATGATAAAGAAGATTCAAAGAGAGTGAGATGCCAGCTCCTTTCATTCAGTCAGTAGCTTCAAACATTTCTGGACGTTTTTCAATGGCAAAAATCAATGAATATTGTAAATGCACAAACAGTAATATCTCCACATTGCAAGGTGCAATTCTGAAATTTTTTGCTTTTTCCTGCTAATCCTAGCATGATAAAGAAGATTCAAAGAGAGTGAGATGCCAGCTCCTTTCATTCAGTCAGTAGCTTCAAACATTTCTGGACGTTTTTCAATGGCAAAAATCAATGAATATTGTAAATGCACAAACAGTAATATCTCCACATTGCAAGGTGCAATTCTGAAATTTTTTGCTTTTTCCTGCTAATCCTAGCATGATAAAGAAGATTCAAAGAGAGTGAGAGGCCAGCTCCTTTCATTCAGTCAGTAGCTTCAAACATTTCTGGTATATGAATAACATGATGTTTTTCAATGGCAAAAATCAATGAATATTGTAAATGCACAAACAGTAATATCTCCACATTGCAAGGTGCAATTCTGAAATTTTTTGCTTTTTACTGCTAATCCTAGCATGTTAAAGAAGATTCAAAGAGAGTGAGATGCCAGCTCCTTTCATTCAGTCAGTAGCTTCAAACATTTCTGGACGTTTTTCAATGGCAAAAATCAATGAATATTGTAAATGCACAAACAGTAATATCTCCACATTGCAAGGTGCAATTCTGAAATTTTTTGCTTTTTCCTGCTAATCCTAGCATGATAAAGAAGATTCAAAGAGAGTGAGATGCCAGCTCCTTTCATTCAGTCAGTAGCTTCAAACATTTCTGGTATATGAATAACATGATATTTTACAATGGCAAAAATCAATGAATATTGTAAATGCAGAAACAGTAATATCTCCACATTGCAAGGTGCAATTCTGAAATTTTTTGCTTTTTCCTGCTAATCCTAGCATGAAAAAGAAGATTCAAAGAGAGTGAGATGCCAGCTCCTTTCATTCAGTCAGTAGCTTCAAACATTTCTGGACGTTTTTCAATGGCAAAAATCAATGAATATTGTAAATGCACAAACAGTAATATCTCCACATTGCAAGGTGCAATTCTGAAATTTTTTGCTTTTTCCTGCTAATCCTAGCATGATAAAGAAGATTCAAAGAGAGTGAGATGCCAGCTCCTTTCATTCAGTCAGTAGCTTCAAACATTTCTGGTATATGAATAACATGATATTTTTCAATGGCAAAAATCAATGAATATTGTAAATGCACAAACAGTAATATCTCCACATTGCAAGGTGCAATTCTGAAATTTTTTGCTTTTTCCTGCTAATCCTAGCATGATAAAGAAGATTGAAAGAGAGTGAGATGCCAGCTCCTTTCATTCAGTCAGTACCTTCAAACATTTCTGGACGTTTTTCAATGGCAAAAATCAATGAATATTGTAAATGCACAAACAGTAATATCTCCACATTGCAAGGTGCAATTCTGAAATTTTTTGCTTTTTCCTGCTAATCCTAGCATGATAAAGAAGATTCAAAGAGAGTGAGATGCCAGCTCCTTTCATTCAGTCAGTAGCTTCAAACATTTCTGGACGTTTTTCAATGGCAAAAATCAATGAATATTGTAAATGCACAAACAGTAATATCTCCACATTGCAAGGTGCAATTCTGAATTTTTTTGCTTTTTCCTGCTAATCCTAGCATGATAAAGAAGATTCAAAGAGAGTGAGATGCCAGCTCCTTTCATTCAGTCAGTAGCTTCAAACATTTCTGGTATATGAATAACATGATGTTTTTCAATGGCAAAAATCAATGAATATTGTAAATGCACAAACAGTAATATCTCCACATTGCAAGGTGCAATTCTGAAATTTTTTGCTTTTTACTGCTAATCCTAGCATGATAAAGAAGATTCAAAGAGAGTGAGATGCCAGCTCCTTTCATTCAGTCAGTAGCTTAAAACATTTCTGGACGTTTTTCAATGGCAAAAATCAATGAATATTGTAAATGCACAAACAGTAATATCTCCACATTGCAAGGTGCAATTCTGAAATTTTTTGCTTTTTCCTGCTAATCCTAGCATGATAAAGAAGATTCAGAGAGAGTGAGATGCCAGCTCCTTTCATTCAGTCAGTAGCTTCAAACATTTCTGGTATATGAATAACATGATGTTTTTCAATGGCAAAAATCAATGAATATTGTAAATGCACAAACAGTAATATCTCCACATTGCAAGGTGCAATTCTGAAATTTTTTGCTTTTTCCTGCTAATCCTAGCATGATAAAGAAGATTCAAAGAGAGTGAGATGCCACCTCCTTTCATTCAGTCAGTAGCTTCAAATATTTCTGGTATATGAATAACATGATGTTTTTCAATGGCAAAAATCAATGAATATTGTAAATGCACAAACAGTAATATCTCCACATTGCAAGGTGCAATTCTGAAATTTTTTGCTTTTTCCTGCTAATCCTAGCATGATAAAGAAGATTCAAAGAGAGTGAGATGCCAGCTCCTTTCATTCAGTCAGTAGCTTCAAACATTTCTGGACGTTTTTCAATGGCAAAAATCAATGAATATTGTAAATGCACAAACAGTAATATCTCCACATTGCAAGGTGCAATTCTGAAATTTTTTGCTTTTTCCTGCTAATCCTAGCATGATAAAGAAGATTCAAAGAGAGTGAGATGCCAGCTCCTTTCATTCAGTCAGTAGCTTCAAACATTTCTGGTATATGAATAACATGATGTTTTTCAAGGGCAAAAATCAATGAATATTGTAAATGCACAAACAGTAATATCTCCACATTGCAAGGTGCAATTCTGAAATTTTTTGCTTTTTCCTGCTAATCCTAGCATGATAAAGAAGATTCAAAGAGAGTGAGATGCCAGCTCCTTTCATTCAGTCAGTAGCTTCAAACATTTCTGGACGTTTTTCAATGGCAAAAATCAATGAATATTGTAAATGCACAAACAGTAATATCTCCACATTGCAAGGTGCAATTCTGAAATTTTTTGCTTTTTCCTGCTAATCCTAGCATGATAAAGAAGATTCAAAGAGAGTGAGATGCCAGCTCCTTTCATTCAGTCAGTAGCTTCAAACATTTCTGGACGTTTTTCAATGGCAAAAATCAATGAATATTGTAAATGCACAAACAGTAATATCTCCACATTGCAAGGTGCAATTCTGAAATTTTTTGCTTTTTCCTGCTAATCCTAGCATGATAAAGAAGATTCAAAGAGAGTGAGAGGCCAGCTCCTTTCATTCAGTCAGTAGCTTCAAACATTTCTGGTATATGAATAACATGATGTTTTTCAATGGCAAAAATCAATGAATATTGTAAATGCACAAACAGTAATATCTCCACATTGCAAGGTGCAATTCTGAAATTTTTTGCTTTTTACTGCTAATCCTAGCATGTTAAAGAAGATTCAAAGAGAGTGAGATGCCAGCTCCTTTCATTCAGTCAGTAGCTTCAAACATTTCTGGACGTTTTTCAATGGCAAAAATCAATGAATATTGTAAATGCACAAACAGTAATATCTCCACATTGCAAGGTGCAATTCTGAAATTTTTTGCTTTTTCCTGCTAATCCTAGCATGATAAAGAAGATTCAAAGAGAGTGAGATGCCAGCTCCTTTCATTCAGTCAGTAGCTTCAAACATTTCTGGTATATGAATAACATGATATTTTACAATGGCAAAAATCAATGAATATTGTAAATGCAGAAACAGTAATATCTCCACATTGCAAGGTGCAATTCTGAAATTTTTTGCTTTTTCCTGCTAATCCTAGCATGAAAAAGAAGATTCAAAGAGAGTGAGATGCCAGCTCCTTTCATTCAGTCAGTAGCTTCAAACATTTCTGGACGTTTTTCAATGGCAAAAATCAATGAATATTGTAAATGCACAAACAGTAATATCTCCACATTGCAAGGTGCAATTCTGAAATTTTTTGCTTTTTCCTGCTAATCCTAGCATGATAAAGAAGATTCAAAGAGAGTGAGATGCCAGCTCCTTTCATTCAGTCAGTAGCTTCAAACATTTCTGGTATATGAATAACATGATATTTTTCAATGGCAAAAATCAATGAATATTGTAAATGCACAAACAGTAATATCTCCACATTGCAAGGTGCAATTCTGAAATTTTTTGCTTTTTCCTGCTAATCCTAGCATGATAAAGAAGATTGAAAGAGAGTGAGATGCCAGCTCCTTTCATTCAGTCAGTACCTTCAAACATTTCTGGACGTTTTTCAATGGCAAAAATCAATGAATATTGTAAATGCACAAACAGTAATATCTCCACATTGCAAGGTGCAATTCTGAAATTTTTTGCTTTTTCCTGCTAATCCTAGCATGATAAAGAAGATTCAAAGAGAGTGAGATGCCAGCTCCTTTCATTCAGTCAGTAGCTTCAAACATTTCTGGACGTTTTTCAATGGCAAAAATCAATGAATATTGTAAATGCACAAACAGTAATATCTCCACATTGCAAGGTGCAATTCTGAATTTTTTTGCTTTTTCCTGCTAATCCTAGCATGATAAAGAAGATTCAAAGAGAGTGAGATGCCAGCTCCTTTCATTCAGTCAGTAGCTTCAAACATTTCTGGTATATGAATAACATGATGTTTTTCAATGGCAAAAATCAATGAATATTGTAAATGCACAAACAGTAATATCTCCACATTGCAAGGTGCAATTCTGAAATTTTTTGCTTTTTACTGCTAATCCTAGCATGATAAAGAAGATTCAAAGAGAGTGAGATGCCAGCTCCTTTCATTCAGTCAGTAGCTTAAAACATTTCTGGACGTTTTTCAATGGCAAAAATCAATGAATATTGTAAATGCACAAACAGTAATATCTCCACATTGCAAGGTGCAATTCTGAAATTTTTTGCTTTTTCCTGCTAATCCTAGCATGATAAAGAAGATTCAGAGAGAGTGAGATGCCAGCTCCTTTCATTCAGTCAGTAGCTTCAAACATTTCTGGTATATGAATAACATGATGTTTTTCAATGGCAAAAATCAATGAATATTGTAAATGCACAAACAGTAATATCTCCACATTGCAAGGTGCAATTCTGAAATTTTTTGCTTTTTCCTGCTAATCCTAGCATGATAAAGAAGATTCAAAGAGAGTGAGATGCCACCTCCTTTCATTCAGTCAGTAGCTTCAAATATTTCTGGTATATGAATAACATGATGTTTTTCAATGGCAAAAATCAATGAATATTGTAAATGCACAAACAGTAATATCTCCACATTGCAAGGTGCAATTCTGAAATTTTTTGCTTTTTCCTGCTAATCCTAGCATGATAAAGAAGATTCAAAGAGAGTGAGATGCCAGCTCCTTTCATTCAGTCAGTAGCTTCAAACATTTCTGGACGTTTTTCAATGGCAAAAATCAATGAATATTGTAAATGCACAAACAGTAATATCTCCACATTGCAAGGTGCAATTCTGAAATTTTTTGCTTTTTCCTGCTAATCCTAGCATGATAAAGAAGATTCAAAGAGAGTGAGATGCCAGCTCCTTTCATTCAGTCAGTAGCTTCAAACATTTCTGGTATATGAATAACATGATGTTTTTCAAGGGCAAAAATCAATGAATATTGTAAATGCACAAACAGTAATATCTCCACATTGCAAGGTGCAATTCTGAAATTTTTTGCTTTTTCCTGCTAATCCTAGCATGATAAAGAAGATTCAAAGAGAGTGAGATGCCAGCTCCTTTCATTCAGTCAGTAGCTTCAAACATTTCTGGACGTTTTTCAATGGCAAAAATCAATGAATATTGTAAATGCACAAACAGTAATATCTCCACATTGCAAGGTGCAATTCTGAAATTTTTTGCTTTTTCCTGCTAATCCTAGCATGATAAAGAAGATTCAAAGAGAGTGAGATGCCAGCTCCTTTCATTCAGTCAGTAGCTTCAAACATTTCTGGACGTTTTTCAATGGCAAAAATCAATGAATATTGTAAATGCACAAACAGTAATATCTCCACATTGCAAGGTGCAATTCTGAAATTTTTTGCTTTTTACTGCTAATCCTAGCATGATAAAGAAGATTCAAAGAGAGTGAGATGCCAGCTCCTTTCATTCAGTCAGTAGCTTAAAACATTTCTGGACGTTTTTCAATGGCAAAAATCAATGAATATTGTAAATGCACAAACAGTAATATCTCCACATTGCAAGGTGCAATTCTGAAATTTTTTGCTTTTTCCTGCTAATCCTAGCATGATAAAGAAGATTCAGAGAGAGTGAGATGCCAGCTCCTTTCATTCAGTCAGTAGCTTCAAACATTTCTGGTATATGAATAACATGATGTTTTTCAATGGCAAAAATCAATGAATATTGTAAATGCACAAACAGTAATATCTCCACATTGCAAGGTGCAATTCTGAAATTTTTTGCTTTTTCCTGCTAATCCTAGCATGATAAAGAAGATTCAAAGAGAGTGAGATGCCACCTCCTTTCATTCAGTCAGTAGCTTCAAATATTTCTGGTATATGAATAACATGATGTTTTTCAATGGCAAAAATCAATGAATATTGTAAATGCACAAACAGTAATATCTCCACATTGCAAGGTGCAATTCTGAAATTTTTTGCTTTTTCCTGCTAATCCTAGCATGATAAAGAAGATTCAAAGAGAGTGAGATGCCAGCTCCTTTCATTCAGTCAGTAGCTTCAAACATTTCTGGACGTTTTTCAATGGCAAAAATCAATGAATATTGTAAATGCACAAACAGTAATATCTCCACATTGCAAGGTGCAATTCTGAAATTTTTTGCTTTTTCCTGCTAATCCTAGCATGATAAAGAAGATTCAAAGAGAGTGAGATGCCAGCTCCTTTCATTCAGTCAGTAGCTTCAAACATTTCTGGTATATGAATAACATGATGTTTTTCAAGGGCAAAAATCAATGAATATTGTAAATGCACAAACAGTAATATCTCCACATTGCAAGGTGCAATTCTGAAATTTTTTGCTTTTTCCTGCTAATCCTAGCATGATAAAGAAGATTCAAAGAGAGTGAGATGCCAGCTCCTTTCATTCAGTCAGTAGCTTCAAACATTTCTGGACGTTTTTCAATGGCAAAAATCAATGAATATTGTAAATGCACAAACAGTAATATCTCCACATTGCAAGGTGCAATTCTGAAATTTTTTGCTTTTTCCTGCTAATCCTAGCATGATAAAGAAGATTCAAAGAGAGTGAGATGCCAGCTCCTTTCATTCAGTCAGTAGCTTCAAACATTTCTGGACGTTTTTCAATGGCAAAAATCAATGAATATTGTAAATGCACAAACAGTAATATCTCCACATTGCAAGGTGCAATTCTGAAATTTTTTGCTTTTTCCTGCTAATCCTAGCATGATAAAGAAGGTTCAAAGAGAGTGAGATGCCAGCTCCTTTCATTCAGTCAGTAGCTTCAAACATTTCTGGACGTTTTTCAATGGCAAAAATCAATGAATATTGTAAATGCACAAACAGTAATATCTCCACATTGCAAGGTGCAATTCTGAAATTTTTTGCTTTTTCCTGCTAATCCTAGCATGATAAAGAAGATTCAAAGAGAGTGAGATGCCAGCTCCTTTCATTCAGTCAGTAGCTTCAAACATTTCTGGACGTTTTTCAATGGCAAAAATCAATGAATATTGTAAATGCACAAACAGTAATATCTCCACATTGCAAGGTGCAATTCTGAAATTTTTTGCTTTTTCCTGCTAATCCTAGCATGATAAAGAAGATTCAAAGAGAGTGAGATGCCAGCTCCTTTCATTCAGTCAGTAGCTTCAAACATTTCTGGTATATGAATAACATGATGTTTTACAATGGCAAAAATCAATGAATATTGTAAATGCACAAACAGTAATATCTCCACATTGCAAGGTGCAATTCTGAAATTTTTTGCTTTTTCCTGCTAATCCTAGCATGAAAAAGAAGATTCAAAGAGAGTGAGATGACAGCTCCTTTCATTCAGTCAGTAGCTTCAAACATTTCTGGACGTTTTTCAATGGCAAAAATCAATGAATATTGTAAATGCACAAACAGTAATATCTCCACATTGCAAGGTGCAATTCTGAAATTTTTTGCTTTTTCCTGCTAATCCTAGCATGATAAAGAAGATTCAAAGAGAGTGAGATGCCAGCTCCTTTAATTCAGTCAGTAGCTTCAAACATTTCTGGTATATGAATAACATGATATTTTTCAATGGCAAAAATCAATGAATATTGTAAATGCACAAACAGTAATATCTCCACATTGCAAGGTGCAATTCTGAAATTTTTTGCTTTTTCCTGCTAATCCTAGCATGATAAAGAAGATTGAAAGAGAGTGAGATGCCAGCTCCTTTCATTCAGTCAGTAGCTTCAAACATTTCTGGACGTTTTTCAATGGCAAAAATCAATGAATATTGTAAATGCACAAACAGTAATATCTCCACATTGCAAGGTGCAATTCTGAAATTTTTTGCTTTTTCCTGCTAATCCTAGCATGATAAAGAAGATTCAAAGAGAGTGAGATGCCAGCTCCTTTCATTCAGTCAGTAGCTTCAAACATTTCTGGACGTTTTTCAATGGCAAAAATCAATGAATATTGTAAATGCACAAACAGTAATATCTCCACATTGCAAGGTGCAATTCTGAAATTTTTTGCTTTTTCCTGCTAATCCTAGCATGATAAAGAAGATTCAAAGAGAGTGAGATGCCAGCTCCTTTCATTCAGTCAGTAGCTTCAAACATTTCTGGTATATGAATAACATGATGTTTTTCAATGGCAAAAATCAATGAATATTGTAAATGCACAAACAGTAATATCTCCACATTGCAAGGTGCAATTCTGAAATTTTTTGCTTTTTACTGCTAATCCTAGCATGATAAAGAAGATTCAAAGAGAGTGAGATGCCAGCTCCTTTCATTCAGTCAGTAGCTTCAAACATTTCTGGACGTTTTTCAATGGCAAAAATCAATGAATATTGTAAATGCACAAACAGTAATATCTCCACATTGCAAGGTGAAATTCTGAAATTTTTTGCTTTTTCCTGCTAATCCTAGCATGATAAAGAAGATTCAGAGAGAGTGAGATGCCAGCTCCTTTCATTCAGTCAGTAGCTTCAAACATTTCTGGTATATGAATAACATGATGTTTTTCAATGGCAAAAATCAATGAATATTGTAAATGCACAAACAGTAATATCTCCACATTGCAAGGTGCAATTCTGAAATTTTTTGCTTTTTCCTGCTAATCCTAGCATGATAAAGAAGATTCAAAGAGAGTGAGATGCCAGCTCCTTTCATTCAGTCAGTAGCTTCAAACATTTCTGGTATATGAATAACATGATGTTTTTCAATGGCAAAAATCAATGAATATTGTAAATGCACAAACAGTAATATCTCCACATTGCAAGGTGCAATTCTGAAATTTTTTGCTTTTTCCTGCTAATCCAACATGATAAAGAAGATTCAAAGAGAGTGAGATGCCAGCTCCTTTCATTCAGTCAGTAGCTTCAAACATTTCTGGTATATGAATAACATGATGTTTTACAATGGCAAAAATCAATGAATATTGTAAATGCACAAACAGTAATATCTCCACATTGCAAGGTGCAATTCTGAAATTTTTTGCTTTTTCCTGCCAATCCTAGCATGAAAAAGAAGATTCAAAGAGAGTGAGATGCCAGCTCTTTTCATTCAGTCAGTAGCTTCAAACATTTCTGGACGTTTTTCAATGGCAAAAATCAATGAATATTGTAAATGCACAAACAGTAATATCTCCACATTGCAAGGTGCAATTCTGAAATTTTTTGCTTTTTCCTGCTAATCCTAGCATGATAAAGAAGATACAAAGAGAGTGAGATGCCAGCTCCTTTCATTCAGTCAGTAGCTTCAAACATTTCTGGACGTTTTTCAATGGCAAAAATCAATGAATATTGTAAATGCACAAACAGTAATATCTCCACATTGCAAGGTGCAATTCTGAAATTTTTTGCTTTTTCCTGCTAATCCTAGCATGATAAAGAAGATTCAAAGAGAGTGAGATGCCAGCTCCTTTCATTCAGTCAGTAGCTTCAAACATTTCTGGACGTTTTCCAATGGCAAAAATCAATGAATATTGTAAATGCACAAACAGTAATATCTCCACATTGCAAGGTGCAATTCTGAAATTTTTTGCTTTTTCCTGCTAATCCTAGCATGATAAAGAAGATTCAAAGAGAGTGAGATGCCAGCTCCTTTCATTCAGTCAGTAGCTTCAAACATTTCTGGTATATGAATAACATGATGTTTTTCAAGGGCAAAAATCAATGAATATTGTAAATGCACAAACAGTAATATCTCCACATTGCAAGGTGCAATTCTGAAATTTTTTGCTTTTTCCTGCTAATCCTAGCATGATAAAGAAGATTCAAAGAGAGTGAGATGCCAGCTCCTTTCATTCAGTCAGTAGCTTCAAACATTTCTGGACGTTTTTCAATGGCAAAAATCAATGAATATTGTAAATGCACAAACAGTAATATCTCCACATTGCAAGGTGCAATTCTGAAATTTTTTGCTTTTTCCTGCTAATCCTAGCATGATAAAGAAGATTCAAAGAGAGTGAGATGCCAGCTCCTTTCATTCAGTCAGTAGCTTCAAACATTTCTGGTATATGAATAACATGATGTTTTTCAATGGCAAAAATCAATGAATATTGTAAATGCACAAACAGTAAAATCTCCACATTGCAAGGTGCAATTCTGAAATTTTTTGCTTTTTCCTGCTAATCCTAGCATGATAAAGAAGATTCAAAGAGAGTGAGATGCCAGCTCCTTTCATTCAGTCAGTAGCTTCAAACATTTCTGGTATATGAATAACATGATGTTTTTCAATGGCAAAAATCAATGAATATTGTAAATGCACAAACAGTAATATCTCCACATTGCAAGGTGCAATTCTGAAATTTTTTGCTTTTTCCTGCTAATCCTAGCATGATAAAGAAGATTCAAAGAGAGTGAGATGCCAGCTCCTTTCATTCAGTCAGTAGCTTCAAACATTTCTGGACGTTTTTCAATGGCAAAAATCAATGAATATTGTAAATGCACAAACAGTAATATCTCCACATTGCAAGGTGCAATTCTGAAATTTTTTGCTTTTTCCTGCTAATCCTAGCATGATAAAGAAGATTCAAAGAGAGTGAGATGCCAGCTCCTTTCATTCAGTCAGTAGCTTCAAACATTTCTGGACGTTTTTCAATGGCAAAAATCAATGAATATTGTAAATGCACAAACAGTAATATCTCCACATTGCAAGGTGCAATTCTGAAATTTTTTGCTTTTTCCTGCTAATCCTAGCATGATAAAGAAGATTCAAAGAGAGTGAGATGCCAGCTCCTTTCATTCAGTCAGTAGCTTCAAACATTTCTGGTATATGAATAACATGATGTTTTTCAAGGGCAAATATCAATGAATATTGTAAATGCACAAACAGTAATATCTCCACATTGCAAGGTGCAATTCTGAAATTTTTTGCTTTTTCCTGCTAATCCTAGCATGATAAAGAAGATTCAAAGAGAGTGAGATGCCAGCTCCTTTCATTCAGTCAGTAGCTTCAAACATTTCTGGACGTTTTTCAATGGCAAAAATCAATGAATATTGTAAATGCACAAACAGTAATATCTCCACATTGCAAGGTGCAATTCTGAAATTTTTTGCTTTTTCCTGCTAATCCTAGCATGATAAAGAAGATTCAAAGAGAGTGAGATGCCAGCTCCTTTCATTCAGTCAGTAGCTTCAAACATTTCTGGACGTTTTTCAATGGCAAAAATCAATGAATATTGTAAATGCACAAACAGTAATATCTCCACATTGCAAGGTGCAATTCTGAAATTTTTTGCTTTTTCCTGCTAATCCTAGCATGATAAAGAAGATTCAAAGAGAGTGAGATGCCAGCTCCTTTCATTCAGTCAGTAGCTTCAAACATTTCTGGACGTTTTCCAATGGCAAAAATCAATGAATATTGTAAATGCACAAACAGTAATATCTCCACATTGCAAGGTGCAATTCTGAAATTTTTTGCTTTTCCCTGCTAATCCTAGCATGATAAAGAAGATTCAAAGAGAGTGAGATGCCAGCTCCTTTCATTCAGTCAGTAGCTTCAAACATTTCTGGACGTTTTTCAATGGCAAAAATCAATGAATATTGTAAATGCACAAACAGTAATATCTCCACATTGCAAGGTGCAATTCTGAAATTTTTTGCTTTTTCCTGCTAATCCTAGCATAATAAAGAAGATTCAAAGAGAGTGAGATGCCAGCTCCTTTCATTCAGTCAGTAGCTTCAACTGGTATATGAATAACATGATGTTTTACAATGGCAAAAATCAATGAATATTGTAAATGCACAAACAGTAATATCTCCACATTGCAAGGTGCAATTCTGAAATTTTTTGCTTTTTCCTGCTAATCCTAGCATGAAAAAGAAGATTCAAAGAGAGTGAGATGCCAGCTCCTTTCATTCAGTCAGTAGCTTCAAACATTTCTGGACGTTTTTCAATGGCAAAAATCAATGAATATTGTAAATGCACAAACAGTAATATCTCCACATTGCAAGGTGCAATTCTGAAATTTTTTGCTTTTTCCTGCTAATCCTAGCATGATAAAGAAGATTCAAAGAGAGTGAGATGCCAGCTCCTTTCATTCAGTCAGTAGCTTCAAACATTTCTGGTATATGAATAACATGATATTTTTCAATGGCAAAAATCAATGAATATTGTAAATGCACAAACAGTAATATCTCCACATTGCAAGGTGCAATTCTGAAATTTTTTGCTTTTTCCTGCTAATCCTAGCATGATAAAGAAGATTCAAAGAGAGTGAGATGCCAGCTCCTTTCATTCAGTCAGTAGCTTCAAACATTTCTGGTATATGACGTTTTTCAATGGCAAAAATCAATGAATATTGTAAATGCACAAACAGTAATATCTCCACATTGCAAGGTGCAATTCTGAAATTTTTTGCTTTTTCCTGCTAATCCTAGCATGATAAAGAAGATTCAAAGAGAGTGAGATGCCAGCTCCTTTCATTCAGTCAGTAGCTTCAAACATTTCTGGACGTTTTTCAATGGCAAAAATCAATGAATATTGTAAATGCACAAACAGTAATATCTCCACATTGCAAGGTGCAATTCTGAAATTTTTTGCTTTTTCCTGCTAATCCTAGCATGATAAAGAAGATTCAAAGAGAGTGAGATGCCAGCTCCTTTCATTCAGTCAGTAGCTTCAAACATTTCTGGTATATGAATAACATGATGTTTTTCAATGGCAAAAATCAATGAATATTGTAAATGCACAAACAGTAATATCTCCACATTGCAAGGTGCAATTCTGAAATTTTTTGCTTTTTCCTGCTAATCCTAGCATGATAAAGAAGATTCAAAGAGAGTGAGATGCCAGCTCCTTTCATTCAGTCAGTAGCTTCAAACATTTCTGGTATATGAATAACATGATGTTTTTCATGGCAAAAATCAATGAATATTGTAAATGCACAAACAGTAATATCTCCACATTGCAAGGTGCAATTCTGAAATTTTTTGCTTTTTCCTGCTAATCCTAGCATGATAAAGAAGATTCAAAGAGAGTGAGATGCCAGCTCCTTTCATTCAGTCAGTAGCTTCAAACATTTCTGGACGTTTTTCAATGGCAAAAATCAATGAATATTGTAAATGCACAAACAGTAATATCTCCACATTGCAAGGTGCAATTCTGAAATTTTTTGCTTTTTCCTGCTAATCCTAGCATGATAAAGAAGATTCAAAGAGAGTGAGATGCCAGCTCCTTTCATTCAGTCAGTAGCTTCAAACATTTCTGGTATATGAATAACATGATGGTTTTTCAATGGCAAAAATCAATGAATATTGTAAATGCACAAACAGTAATATCTCCACATTGCAAGGTGCAATTCTGAAATTTTTTGCTTTTTCCTGCTAATCCTAGCATGATAAAGAAGATTCAAAGAGAGTGAGATGCCAGCTCCTTTCATTCAGTCAGTAGCTTCAAACATTTCTGGTATATGAATAACATGATGTTTTTCAATGGCAAAAAATCAATGAATATTGTAAATGCACAAACAGTAATACCTCCACATTGCAAGGTGCAATTCTGAAATGTTTTGCTTTTCCTGCTAATCCTAGCATGATAAAGAAGATTCAAAGAGAGTGAGATGCCAGCTCCTTTCATTCAGTCAGTAGCTTCAAACATTTCTGGACGTTTTTCAATGGCAAAAATCAATGAATATTGTAAATGCACAAACAGTAATATCTCCACATTGCAAGGTGCAATTCTGAAATTTTTTGCTTTTTCCTGCTAATCCTAGCATGATAAAGAAGATTCAAAGAGAGTGAGATGCCAGCTCCTTTCATTCAGTCAGTAGCTTCAAACATTTCTGGACGTTTTTCAATGGCAAAAATCAATGAATATTGTAAATGCACAAACAGTAATATCTCCACATTGCAAGGTGCAATTCTGAAATTTTTTGCTTTTTCCTGCTAATCCTAGGATGATAAAGAAGATTCAAAGAGATTGAGATGCCAGCTCCTTTCATTCAGTCAGTAGCTTCAAACATTTCTGGTATATGAATAACATGATGTTTTCAATGGCAAAAATCAATGAATATTGTAAATGCACAAACAGTAATATCTCCACATTGCAAGGTGCAATTCTGAAATTTTTTGCTTTTTCCTGCTAATCCTAGCATGATAAAGAAGATTCAAAGAGAGTGAGATGCCAGCTCCTTTCATTCAGTCAGTAGCTTCAAACATTTCTGGACGTTTTTCAATGGCAAAAATCAATGAATATTGTAAATGCACAAACAGTAATATCTCCACATTGCAAGGTGCAATTCTGAAATTTTTTGCTTTTTCCTGCTAATCCTAGCATGATAAAGAAGATTCAAAGAGAGTGAGATGCCAGCTCCTTTCATTCAGTCAGTAGCTTCAAACATTTCTGGACGTTTTTCAATGGCAAAAATCAATGAATATTGTAAATGCACAAACAGTAATATCTCCACATTGCAAGGTGCAATTCTGAAATTTTTTGCTTTTTCCTGCTAATCCTAGCATGATAAAGAAGATTCAAAGAGAGTGAGATGCCAGCTCCTTTCATTCAGTCAGTAGCTTCAAACATTTCTGGTATATGAATAACATGATGTTTTACAATGGCAAAAATCAATGAATATTGTAAATGCACAAACAGTAATATCTCCACATTGCAAGGTGCAATTCTGAAAATTTTTGCTTTTTCCTGCTAATCCTAGCATGAAAAAGAAGATTCAAAGAGAGTGAGATGCCAGCTCTTTTCATTCAGACAGTAGCTTCAAACATTTCTGGACGTTTTTCAATGGCAAAAATCAATGAATATTGTAAATGCACAAACAGTAATATCTCCACATTGCAAGGTGCAATTCTGAAATTTTTTGCTTTTTCCTGCTAATCCTAGCATGATAAAGAAGATACAAAGAGAGTGAGATGCCAGCTCCTTTCATTCAGTCAGTAGCTTCAAACATTTCTGGACGTTTTTCAATGGCAAAAATCAATGAATATTGTAAATGCACAAACAGTAATATCTCCACATTGCAAGGTGCAATTCTGAAATTTTTTGCTTTTTCCTGCTAATCCTAGCATGATAAAGAAGATTCAAAGAGAGTGAGATGCCAGCTCCTTTCATTCAGTCAGTAGCTTCAAACATTTCTGGACGTTTTTCAATGGCAAAAATCAATGAATATTGTAAATGCACAAACAGTAATATCTCCACATTGCAAGGTGCAATTCTGAAATTTTTTGCTTTTTCCTGCTAATCCTAGCATGATAAAGAAGATTCAAAGAGAGTGAGATGCCAGCTCCTTTCATTCAGTCAGTAGCTTCAAACATTTCTGGTATATGAATAACATGATGTTTTTCAAGGGCAAAAATCAATGAATATTGTAAATGCACAAACAGTAATATCTCCACATTGCAAGGTGCAATTCTGAAATTTTTTGCTTTTTCCTGCTAATCCTAGCATGATAAATAAGATTCAAAGAGAGTGAGATGCCAGATCCTTTCATTCAGTCAGTAGCTTCAAACATTTCTGGACGTTTTTCAATGGCAAAAATCAATGAATATTGTAAATGCACAAACAGTAATGTCTCCACATTGCAAGGTGCAATTCTGAAATTTTTTGCTTTTTCCTGCTAATCCTAGCATGATAAAGAAGATACAAAGAGAGTGAGATGCCAGCTCCTTTCATTCAGTCAGTAGCTTCAAACATTTCTGGACGTTTTTCAATGGCAAAAATCAATGAATATTGTAAATGCACAAACAGTAATATCTCCACATTGCAAGGTGCAATTCTGAAATTTTTTGCTTTTTCCTGCTAATCCTAGCATGATAAAGAAGATTCAAAGAGAGTGAGATGCCAGCTCCTTTCATTCAGTCAGTAGCTTCAAACATTTCTGGACGTTTTTCAATGGCAAAAATCAATGAATATTGTAAATGCACAAACAGTAATATCTCCACATTGCAAGGTGCAATTCTGAAATTTTTTGCTTTTTCCTGCTAATCCTAGCATGATAAAGAAGATTCAAAGAGAGTGAGATGCCAGCTCCTTTCATTCAGTCAGTAGCTTCAAACATTTCTGGTATATGAATAACATGATGTTTTTCAAGGGCAAAAATCAATGAATATTGTAAATGCACAAACAGTAATATCTCCACATTGCAAGGTGCAATTCTGAAATTTTTTGCTTTTTCCTGCTAATCCTAGCATGATAAATAAGATTCAAAGAGAGTGAGATGCCAGATCCTTTCATTCAGTCAGTAGCTTCAAACATTTCTGGACGTTTTTCAATGGCAAAAATCAATGAATATTGTAAATGCACAAACAGTAATGTCTCCACATTGCAAGGTGCAATTCTGAAATTTTTTGCTTTTTCCTGCTAATCCTAGCATGATAAAGAATATTCAAAGAGAGTGAGATGCCAGCTCCTTTCATTCAGTCAGTAGCTTCAAACATTTCTGGTATATGAATAACATGATGTTTTTCAATGGCAAAAATCAATGAATATTGTAAATGCACAAACAGTAAAATCTCCACATTGCAAGGTGAAATTCTGAAATTTTTTGCTTTTTCCTGCTAATCCTAGCATGATAAAGAAGATTCAAAGAGAGTGAGATGCCAGCTCCTTTCATTCAGTCAGTAGCTTCAAACATTTCTGGTATATGAATAACATGATGTTTTTCAATGGCAAAAATCAATGAATATTGTAAATGCACAAACAGTAATATCTCCTCATTGCAAGGTGCAATTCTGAAATTTTTTGCTTTTTCCTGCTAATCCTAGCATGATAAAGAAGATTCAAAGAGAGTGAGATGCCAGCTCCTTTCATTCAGTCAGTAGCTTCAAACATTTCTGGACGTTTTTCAATGGCAAAAATCAATGAATATTGTAAATGCACAAACAGTAATATCTCCACATTGCAAGGTGCAATTCTGAAATTTTTTACTTTTTCCTGCTAATCCTAGCATGATAAAGAAGATTCAAAGAGAGTGAGATGCCAGCTCCTTTCATTCAGTCAGTAGCTTCAAACATTTCTGGACGTTTTTCAATGGCAAAAATCAATGAATATTGTAAATGCACAAACAGTAATATCTCCACATTGCAAGGTGCAATTCTGAAATTTTTTGCTTTTTCCTGCTAATCCTAGCATGATAAAGAAGATTGAAAGAGAGTGAGATGCCAGCTCCTTTCATTCAGTCAGTAGCTTCAAACATTTCTGGTATATGAATAACATGATGTTTTTCAATGGCAAAAATCAATGAATATTGTAAATGCACAAACAGTAATATCTCCACATTGCAAGGTGCAATTCTGAAATTTTTTGCTTTTTCCTGCTAATCCTAGCATGATAAAGAAGATTCAAAGAGAGTGAGATGCCAGCTCCTTTCATTCAGTCAGTAGCTTCAAACATTTCTGGACGTTTTTCAATGGCAAAAATCAATGAATATTGTAAATGCACAAACAGTAATATCTCCACATTGCAAGGTGCAATTCTGAAATTTTTTGCTTTTTCCTGCTAATCCTAGCATGATAAAGAAGATTCAAAGAGAGTGAGATGCCAGCTCCTTTCATTCAGTCAGTAGCTTCAAACATTTCGGGACGTTTTTCAATGGCAAAAATCAATGAATATTGTAAATGCACAAACAGTAATATCTCCACATTGCAAGGTGCAATTCTGAAATTTTTTGCTTTTTCCTGCTAATCCTAGCATGATAAAGAAGATTCAAAGAGAGTGAGATGCCAGCTCCTTTCATTCAGTCAGTAGCTTCAAACATTTCTGGACGTTTTTCAATGGCAAAAATCAATGAATATTGTAAATGCACAAACAGTAATATCTCCACATTGCAAGGTGCAATTCTGAAATTTTTTGCTTTTTCCTGCTAATCCTAGCATGATAAAGAAGATTCAAAGAGAGTGAGATGCCAGCTCCTTTCATTCAGTCAGTAGCTTCAAACATTTCTGGACGTTTTTCAATGGCAAAAATCAATGAATATTGTAAATGCACAAACAGTAATATCTCCACATTGCAAGGTGCAATTCTGAAATTTTTTGCTTTTTCCTGCTAATCCTAGCATGATAAAGAAGATTCAAAGAGAGTGAGATGCCAGCTCCTTTCATTCAGTCAGTAGCTTCAAACATTTCTGGTATATGAATAACATGATGTTTTACAATGGCAAAAATCAATGAATATTGTAAATGCACAAACAGTAATATCTCCACATTGCAAGGTGCAATTCTGAAAATTTTTGCTTTTTCCTGCTAATCCTAGCATGAAAAAGAAGATTCAAAGAGAGTGAGATGCCAGCTCTTTTCATTCAGACAGTAGCTTCAAACATTTCTGGACGTTTTTCAATGGCAAAAATCAATGAATATTGTAAATGCACAAACAGTAATATCTCCACATTGCAAGGTGCAATTCTGAAATTTTTTGCTTTTTCCTGCTAATCCTAGCATGATAAAGAAGATACAAAGAGAGTGAGATGCCAGCTCCTTTCATTCAGTCAGTAGCTTCAAACATTTCTGGACGTTTTTCAATGGCAAAAATCAATGAATATTGTAAATGCACAAACAGTAATATCTCCACATTGCAAGGTGCAATTCTGAAATTTTTTGCTTTTTCCTGCTAATCCTAGCATGATAAAGAAGATTCAAAGAGAGTGAGATGCCAGCTCCTTTCATTCAGTCAGTAGCTTCAAACATTTCTGGACGTTTTTCAATGGCAAAAATCAATGAATATTGTAAATGCACAAACAGTAATATCTCCACATTGCAAGGTGCAATTCTGAAATTTTTTGCTTTTTCCTGCTAATCCTAGCATGATAAAGAAGATTCAAAGAGAGTGAGATGCCAGCTCCTTTCATTCAGTCAGTAGCTTCAAACATTTCTGGTATATGAATAACATGATGTTTTTCAAAGGCAAAAATCAATGAATATTGTAAATGCACAAACAGTAATATCTCCACATTGCAAGGTGCAATTCTGAAATTTTTTGCTTTTTCCTGCTAATCCTAGCATGATAAATAAGATTCAAAGAGAGTGAGATGCCAGATCCTTTCATTCAGTCAGTAGCTTCAAACATTTCTGGACGTTTTTCAATGGCAAAAATCAATGAATATTGTAAATGCACAAACAGTAATGTCTCCACATTGCAAGGTGCAATTCTGAAATTTTTTGCTTTTTCCTGCTAATCCTAGCATGATAAAGAATATTCAAAGAGAGTGAGATGCCAGCTCCTTTCATTCAGTCAGTAGCTTCAAACATTTCTGGTATATGAATAACATGATGTTTTTCAATGGCAAAAATCAATGAATATTGTAAATGCACAAACAGTAAAATCTCCACATTGCAAGGTGAAATTCTGAAATTTTTTGCTTTTTCCTGCTAATCCTAGCATGATAAAGAAGATTCAAAGAGAGTGAGATGCCAGCTCCTTTCATTCAGTCAGTAGCTTCAAACATTTCTGGTATATGAATAACATGATGTTTTTCAATGGCAAAAATCAATGAATATTGTAAATGCACAAACAGTAATATCTCCTCATTGCAAGGTGCAATTCTGAAATTTTTTGCTTTTTCCTGCTAATCCTAGCATGATAAAGAAGATTCAAAGAGAGTGAGATGCCAGCTCCTTTCATTCAGTCAGTAGCTTCAAACATTTCTGGACGTTTTTCAATGGCAAAAATCAATGAATATTGTAAATGCACAAACAGTAATATCTCCACATTGCAAGGTGCAATTCTGAAATTTTTTACTTTTTCCTGCTAATCCTAGCATGATAAAGAAGATTCAAAGAGAGTGAGATGCCAGCTCCTTTCATTCAGTCAGTAGCTTCAAACATTTCTGGACGTTTTTCAATGGCAAAAATCAATGAATATTGTAAATGCACAAACAGTAATATCTCCACATTGCAAGGTGCAATTCTGAAATTTTTTGCTTTTTCCTGCTAATCCTAGCATGATAAAGAAGATTGAAAGAGAGTGAGATGCCAGCTCCTTTCATTCAGTCAGTAGCTTCAAACATTTCTGGTATATGAATAACATGATGTTTTTCAATGGCAAAAATCAATGAATATTGTAAATGCACAAACAGTAATATCTCCACATTGCAAGTTGCAATTCTGAAATTTTTTGCTTTTTCCTGCTAATCCTAGCATGATAAAGAAGATTCAAAGAGAGTGAGATGCCAGCTCCTTTCATTCAGTCAGTAGCTTCAAACATTTCTGGACGTTTTTCAATGGCAAAAATCAATGAATATTGTAAATGCACAAACAGTAATATCTCCACATTGCAAGGTGCAATTCTGAAATTTTTTGCTTTTTCCTGCTAATCCTAGCATGATAAAGAAGATTCAAAGAGAGTGAGATGCCAGCTCCTTTCATTCAGTCAGTAGCTTCAAACATTTCGGGACGTTTTTCAATGGCAAAAATCAATGAATATTGTAAATGCACAAACAGTAATATCTCCACATTGCAAGGTGCAATTCTGAAATTTTTTGCTTTTTCCTGCTAATCCTAGCATGATAAAGAAGATTCAAAGAGAGTGAGATGCCAGCTCCTTTCATTCAGTCAGTAGCTTCAAACATTTCTGGACGTTTTTCAATGGCAAAAATCAATGAATATTGTAAATGCACAAACAGTAATATCTCCCCATTGCAAGGTGCAATTCTGAAATTTTTTGCTTTTTCCTGCTAATCCTAGCATGATAAAGAAGATTCAAAGAGAGTGAGATGCCAGCTCCTTTCATTCAGTCAGTAGCTTCAAACATTTCTGGTATATGAATAACATGATGTTTTACAATGGCAAAAATCAATGAATATTGTAAATGCACAAACAGTAATATCTCCACATTGCAAGGTGCAATTCTGAAATTTTTTGCTTTTTCCTGCTAATCCTAGCATGAAAAAGAAGATTCAAAGAGAGTGAGATGCCAGCTCTTTTCATTCAGTCAGTAGCTTCAAACATTTCTGGACGTTTTTCAATGGCAAAATTCAATGAATATTGTAAATGCACAAACAGTAATATCTCCACATTGCAAGATGCAATTCTGAAATTTTTTGCTTTTTCCTGCTAATCCTAGCATTATAAAGAAGATACAAAGAGAGTGAGATGCCAGCTCCTTTCATTCAGTCAGTAGCTTCAAACATTTCTGGACGTTTTTCAATGGCAAAAATCAATGAATATTGTAAATGCACAAACAGTAATATCTCCACATTGCAAGGTGCAATTCTGAAATTTTTTGCTTTTTCCTGCTAATCCTAGCATGATAAAGAAGATTCAAAGAGAGTGAGATGCCAGCTCCTTTCATTCAGTCAGTAGCTTCAAACATTTCTGGACGTTTTTCAATGGCAAAAATCAATGAATATTGTAAATGCACAAACAGTAATATCTCCACATTGCAAGGTGCAATTCTGAAATTTTTTGCTTTTTCCTGCTAATCCTAGCATGATAAAGAAGATTCAAAGAGAGTGAGATGCCAGCTCCTTTCATTCAGTCAGTAGCTTCAAACATTTCTGGTATATGAATAACATGATGTTTTTCAAGGGCAAAAATCAATGAATATTGTAAATGCACAAACAGTAATATCTCCACATTGCAAGGTGCAATTCTGAAATTTTTTGCTTTTTCCTGCTAATCCTAGCATGATAAAGAAGATTCAAAGAGAGTGAGATGCCAGCTCCTTTCATTCAGTCAGTAGCTTCAAACATTTCTGGTATATGAATAACATGATGTTTTTCAATGGCAAAAATCAATGAATATTGTAAATGCACAAACAGTAAAATCTCCACATTGCAAGGTGCAATTCTGAAATTTTTTGCTTTTTCCTGCTAATCCTAGCATGATAAAGAAGATTCAAAGAGAGTGAGATGCCAGCTCCTTTCATTCAGTCAGTAGCTTCAAACATTTCTGGTATATGAATAACATGATGTTTTTCAATGGCAAAAATCAATGAATATTGTAAATGCACAAACAGTAATATCTCCTCATTGCAAGGTGCAATTCTGAAACTTTTTGCTTTTTCCTGCTAATCCTAGCATGATAAAGAAGATTCAAAGAGAGTGAGATGCCAGCTCCTTTCATTCAGTCAGTAGCTTCAAACATTTCTGGACGTTTTTCAATTTCAAAAATCAATGAATATTGTAAATGCACAAACAGTAATATCTCCACATTGCAAGGTGCAATTCTGAAATTTTTTACTTTTTCCTGCTAATCCTAGCATGATAAAGAAGATTCAAAGAGAGTGAGATGCCAGCTCCTTTCATTCAGTCAGTAGCTTCAAACATTTCTGGACGTTTTTCAATGGCAAAAATCAATGAATATTGTAAATGCACAAACAGTAATATCTCCACATTGCAAGGTGCAATTCTGAAATTTTTTGCTTTTTCCTGCTAATCCTAGCATGATAAAGAAGATTCAAAGAGAGTGAGATGCCAGCTCCTTTCATTCAGTCCGTAGCTTCAAACATTTCTGGTATATGAATAACATGATGTTTTTCAATGGCAAAAATCAATGAATATTGTAAATGCACAAACAGTAATATCTCCACATTGCAAGTTGCAATTCTGAAATTTTTTGCTTTTTCCTGCTAATCCTAGCATGATAAAGAAGATTCAAAGAGAGTGAGATGCCAGCTCCTTTCATTCAGTCAGTAGCTTCAAACATTTCTGGATGTTTTTCAATGGCAAAAATCAATGAATATTGTAAATGCACAAACAGTAATATCTCCACATTGCAAGGTGCAATTCTGAAATTTTTTGCTTTTTCCTGCTAATCCTAGCATGATAAAGAAGATTCAAAGAGAGTGAGATGCCAGCTCCTTTCATTCAGTCAGTAGCTTCAAACATTTCTGGACGTTTTTCAATGGCAAAAATCAATGAATATTGTAAATGCACAAACAGTAATATCTCCACATTGCAAGGTGCAATTCTGAAATTTTTTGCTTTTTCCTGCTAATCCTAGCATGATAAAGAAGATTCAAAGAGAGTGAGATGCCAGCTCCTTACATTCAGTCAGTAGCTTCAAACATTTCTGGTATATGAATAACATGATGTTTTTCAATGGCAAAAATCAATGAATATTGTAAATGCACAAACAGTAATATCTCCACATTGCAAGGTGCAATTCTGAAATTTTTTGCTTTTTCCTGCTAATCCTAGCATGATAAAGAAGATTCAAAGAGAGTGAGATGCCAGCTCCTTTCATTCAGTCAGTAGCTTCAAACATTTCTGGACGTTTTTCAATGGCAAAAATCAATGAATATTGTAAATGCACAAACAGTAATATCTCCACATTGCAAGGTGCAATTCTGAAATTTTTTGCTTTTTCCTGCTAATCCTAGCATGATAAAGAAGATTCAAAGAGAGTGAGATGCCAGCTCCTTTCATTCAGTCAGTAGCTTCAAACATTTCTGGTATATGAATAACATGATGTTTTTCAAGGGCAAAAATCAATGAATATTGTAAATGCACAAACAGTAATATCTCCACATTGCAAGGTGCAATTCTGAAATTTTTTGCTTTTTCCTGCTAATCCTAGCATGATAAAGAAGATTCAAAGAGAGTGAGATGCCAGCTCCTTTCATTCAGTCAGTAGCTTCAAACATTTCTGGTATATGAATAACATGATGTTTTTCAATGGCAAAAATCAATGAATATTGTAAATGCACAAACAGTAATATCTCCACATTGCAAGGTGCAATTCTGAAATTTTTTGCTTTTTCCTGCTAATCCTAGCATGATAAAGAAGATTCAAAGAGAGTGAGATGCCAGCTCCTTTCATTCAGTCAGTAGCTTCAAACATTTCTGGACGTTTTTCAATGGCAAAAATCAATGAATATTGTAAATGCACAAACAGTAATATCTCCACATTGCAAGGTGCAATTCTGAAATTTTTTGCTTTTTCCTGCTAATCCTAGCATGATAAAGAAGATTCAAAGAGAGTGAGATGCCAGCTCCTTTCATTCAGTCAGTAGCTTCAAACATTTCTGGTATATGAATAACATGATGTTTTTCAATGGCAAAAATCAATGAATATTGTAAATGCACAAACAGTAATATCTCCACATTGCAAGGTGCAATTCTGAAATTTTTTGCTTTTTCCTGCTAATCCTAGCATGATAAAGAAGATTCAAAGAGAGTGAGATGCCAGCTCCTTTCATTCAGTCAGTAGCTTCAAACATTTCTGGACGTTTTTCAATGGCAAAAATCAATGAATATTGTAAATGCACAAACAGTAATATCTCCACATTGCAAGGTGCAATTCTGAAATTTTTTGCTTTTTCCTGCTAATCCTAGCATGATAAAGAAGATTCAAAGAGAGTGAGATGCCAGCTCCTTTCATTCAGTCAGTAGCTTCAAACATTTCTGGTATATGAATAACATGATGTTTTTCAATGGCAAAAATCAATGAATATTGTAAATGCACAAACAGTAATATCTCCACATTGCAAGGTGCAATTCTGAAATTTTTTGCTTTTTCCTGCTAATTCTAGCATGATAAAGAAGATTCAAAGAGAGTGAGATGCCAGCTCCTTTCATTCAGTCAGTAGCTTCAAACATTTCTGGTATATGAATAACATGATGTTTTTCAATGGCAAAAATCAATGAATATTGTAAATGCACAAACAGTAATACCTCCACATTGCAAGGTGCAATTCTGAAATTTTTTGCTTTTTCCTGCTAATCCTAGCATGATAAAGAAGATTCAAAGAGAGTGAGATGCCAGCTCCTTTCATTCAGTCAGTAGCTTCAAACATTTCTGGACGTTTTTCAATGGCAAAAATCAATGAATATTGTAAATGCACAAACAGTAATATCTCCACATTGCAAGGTGCAATTCTGAAATTTTTTGCTTTTTCCTGCTAATCCTAGCATGATAAAGAAGATTCAAAGAGAGTGAGATGCCAGCTCCTTTCATTCAGTCAGTAGCTTCAAACATTTCTGGACGTTTTTCAATGGCAAAAATCAATGAATATTGTAAATGCACAAACAGTAATATCTCCACATTGCAAGGTGCAATTCTGAAATTTTTTGCTTTTTCCTGCTAATCCTAGGATGATAAAGAAGATTCAAAGAGATTGAGATGCCAGCTCCTTTCATTCAGTCAGTAGCTTCAAACATTTCTGGTATATGAATAACATGATGTTTTTCAATGGCAAAAATCAATGAATATTGTAAATGCACAAACAGTAATATCTCCACATTGCAAGGTGCAATTCTGAAATTTTTTGCTTTTTCCTGCTAATCCTAGCATGATAAAGAAGATTCAAAGAGAGTGAGATGCCAGCTCCTTTCATTCAGTCAGTAGCTTCAAACATTTCTGGACGTTTTTCAATGGCAAAAATCAATGAATATTGTAAATGCACAAACAGTAATATCTCCACATTGCAAGGTGCAATTCTGAAATTTTTTGCTTTTTCCTGCTAATCCTAGCATGATAAAGAAGATTCAAAGAGAGTGAGATGCCAGCTCCTTTCATTCAGTCAGTAGCTTCAAACATTTCTGGACGTTTTTCAATGGCAAAAATCAATGAATATTGTAAATGCACAAACAGTAATATCTCCACATTGCAAGGTGCAATTCTGAAATTTTTTGCTTTTTCCTGCTAATCCTAGCATGATAAAGAAGATTCAAAGAGAGTGAGATGCCAGCTCCTTTCATTCAGTCAGTAGCTTCAAACATTTCTGGTATATGAATAACATGATGTTTTACAATGGCAAAAATCAATGAATATTGTAAATGCACAAACAGTAATATCTCCACATTGCAAGGTGCAATTCTGAAAATTTTTGCTTTTTCCTGCTAATCCTAGCATGAAAAAGAAGATTCAAAGAGAGTGAGATGCCAGCTCTTTTCATTCAGACAGTAGCTTCAAACATTTCTGGACGTTTTTCAATGGCAAAAATCAATGAATATTGTAAATGCACAAACAGTAATATCTCCACATTGCAAGGTGCAATTCTGAAATTTTTTGCTTTTTCCTGCTAATCCTAGCATGATAAAGAAGATACAAAGAGAGTGAGATGCCAGCTCCTTTCATTCAGTCAGTAGCTTCAAACATTTCTGGACGTTTTTCAATGGCAAAAATCAATGAATATTGTAAATGCACAAACAGTAATATCTCCACATTGCAAGGTGCAATTCTGAAATTTTTTGCTTTTTCCTGCTAATCCTAGCATGATAAAGAAGATTCAAAGAGAGTGAGATGCCAGCTCCTTTCATTCAGTCAGTAGCTTCAAACATTTCTGGACGTTTTTCAATGGCAAAAATCAATGAATATTGTAAATGCACAAACAGTAATATCTCCACATTGCAAGGTGCAATTCTGAAATTTTTTGCTTTTTCCTGCTAATCCTAGCATGATAAAGAAGATTCAAAGAGAGTGAGATGCCAGCTCCTTTCATTCAGTCAGTAGCTTCAAACATTTCTGGTATATGAATAACATGATGTTTTTCAAGGGCAAAAATCAATGAATATTGTAAATGCACAAACAGTAATATCTCCACATTGCAAGGTGCAATTCTGAAATTTTTTGCTTTTTCCTGCTAATCCTAGCATGATAAATAAGATTCAAAGAGAGTGAGATGCCAGATCCTTTCATTCAGTCAGTAGCTTCAAACATTTCTGGACGTTTTTCAATGGCAAAAATCAATGAATATTGTAAATGCACAAACAGTAATGTCTCCACATTGCAAGGTGCAATTCTGAAATTTTTTGCTTTTTCCTGCTAATCCTAGCATGATAAAGAATATTCAAAGAGAGTGAGATGCCAGCTCCTTTCATTCAGTCAGTAGCTTCAAACATTTCTGGTATATGAATAACATGATGTTTTTCAATGGCAAAAATCAATGAATATTGTAAATGCACAAACAGTAAAATCTCCACATTGCAAGGTGAAATTCTGAAATTTTTTGCTTTTTCCTGCTAATCCTAGCATGATAAAGAAGATTCAAAGAGAGTGAGATGCCAGCTCCTTTCATTCAGTCAGTAGCTTCAAACATTTCTGGTATATGAATAACATGATGTTTTTCAATGGCAAAAATCAATGAATATTGTAAATGCACAAACAGTAATATCTCCTCATTGCAAGGTGCAATTCTGAAATTTTTTGCTTTTTCCTGCTAATCCTAGCATGATAAAGAAGATTCAAAGAGAGTGAGATGCCAGCTCCTTTCATTCAGTCAGTAGCTTCAAACATTTCTGGACGTTTTTCAATGGCAAAAATCAATGAATATTGTAAATGCACAAACAGTAATATCTCCACATTGCAAGGTGCAATTCTGAAATTTTTTACTTTTTCCTGCTAATCCTAGCATGATAAAGAAGATTCAAAGAGAGTGAGATGCCAGCTCCTTTCATTCAGTCAGTAGCTTCAAACATTTCTGGACGTTTTTCAATGGCAAAAATCAATGAATATTGTAAATGCACAAACAGTAATATCTCCACATTGCAAGGTGCAATTCTGAAATTTTTTGCTTTTTCCTGCTAATCCTAGCATGATAAAGAAGATTGAAAGAGAGTGAGATGCCAGCTCCTTTCATTCAGTCAGTAGCTTCAAACATTTCTGGTATATGAATAACATGATGTTTTTCAATGGCAAAAATCAATGAATATTGTAAATGCACAAACAGTAATATCTCCACATTGCAAGTTGCAATTCTGAAATTTTTTGCTTTTTCTTGCTAATCCTAGCATGATAAAGAAGATTCAAAGAGAGTGAGATGCCAGCTCCTTTCATTCAGTCAGTAGCTTCAAACATTTCTGGACGTTTTTCAATGGCAAAAATCAATGAATATTGTAAATGCACAAACAGTAATATCTCCACATTGCAAGGTGCAATTCTGAAATTTTTTGCTTTTTCCTGCTAATCCTAGCATGATAAAGAAGATTCAAAGAGAGTGAGATGCCAGCTCCTTTCATTCAGTCAGTAGCTTCAAACATTTCGGGACGTTTTTCAATGGCAAAAATCAATGAATATTGTAAATGCACAAACAGTAATATCTCCACATTGCAAGGTGCAATTCTGAAATTTTTTGCTTTTTCCTGCTAATCCTAGCATGATAAAGAAGATTCAAAGAGAGTGAGATGCCAGCTCCTTTCATTCAGTCAGTAGCTTCAAACATTTCTGGACGTTTTTCAATGGCAAAAATCAATGAATATTGTAAATGCACAAACAGTAATATCTCCACATTGCAAGGTGCAATTCTGAAATTTTTTGCTTTTTCCTGCTAATCCTAGCATGATAAAGAAGATTCAAAGAGAGTGAGATGCCAGCTCCTTTCATTCAGTCAGTAGCTTCAAACATTTCTGGACGTTTTTCAATGGCAAAAATCAATGAATATTGTAAATGCACAAACAGTAATATCTCCACATTGCAAGGTGCAATTCTGAAATTTTTTGCTTTTTCCTGCTAATCCTAGCATGATAAAGAAGATTCAAAGAGAGTGAGATGCCAGCTCCTTTCATTCAGTCAGTAGCTTCAAACATTTCTGGTATATGAATAACATGATGTTTTACAATGGCAAAAATCAATGAATATTGTAAATGCACAAACAGTAATATCTCCACATTGCAAGGTGCAATTCTGAAAATTTTTGCTTTTTCCTGCTAATCCTAGCATGAAAAAGAAGATTCAAAGAGAGTGAGATGCCAGCTCTTTTCATTCAGACAGTAGCTTCAAACATTTCTGGACGTTTTTCAATGGCAAAAATCAATGAATATTGTAAATGCACAAACAGTAATATCTCCACATTGCAAGGTGCAATTCTGAAATTTTTTGCTTTTTCCTGCTAATCCTAGCATGATAAAGAAGATACAAAGAGAGTGAGATGCCAGCTCCTTTCATTCAGTCAGTAGCTTCAAACATTTCTGGACGTTTTTCAATGGCAAAAATCAATGAATATTGTAAATGCACAAACAGTAATATCTCCACATTGCAAGGTGCAATTCTGAAATTTTTTGCTTTTTCCTGCTAATCCTAGCATGATAAAGAAGATTCAAAGAGAGTGAGATGCCAGCTCCTTTCATTCAGTCAGTAGCTTCAAACATTTCTGGACGTTTTTCAATGGCAAAAATCAATGAATATTGTAAATGCACAAACAGTAATATCTCCACATTGCAAGGTGCAATTCTGAAATTTTTTGCTTTTTCCTGCTAATCCTAGCATGATAAAGAAGATTCAAAGAGAGTGAGATGCCAGCTCCTTTCATTCAGTCAGTAGCTTCAAACATTTCTGGTATATGAATAACATGATGTTTTTCAAGGGCAAAAATCAATGAATATTGTAAATGCACAAACAGTAATATCTCCACATTGCAAGGTGCAATTCTGAAATTTTTTGCTTTTTCCTGCTAATCCTAGCATGATAAATAAGATTCAAAGAGAGTGAGATGCCAGATCCTTTCATTCAGTCAGTAGCTTCAAACATTTCTGGACGTTTTTCAATGGCAAAAATCAATGAATATTGTAAATGCACAAACAGTAATGTCTCCACATTGCAAGGTGCAATTCTGAAATTTTTTGCTGTTTCCTGCTAATCCTAGCATGATAAAGAATATTCAAAGAGAGTGAGATGCCAGCTCCTTTCATTCAGTCAGTAGCTTCAAACATTTCTGGTATATGAATAACATGATGTTTTTCAATGGCAAAAATCAATGAATATTGTAAATGCACAAACAGTAAAATCTCCACATTGCAAGGTGAAATTCTGAAATTTTTTGCTTTTTCCTGCTAATCCTAGCATGATAAAGAAGATTCAAAGAGAGTGAGATGCCAGCTCCTTTCATTCAGTCAGTAGCTTCAAACATTTCTGGTATATGAATAACATGATGTTTTTCAATGGCAAAAATCAATGAATATTGTAAATGCACAAACAGTAATATCTCCTCATTGCAAGGTGCAATTCTGAAATTTTTTGCTTTTTCCTGCTAATCCTAGCATGATAAAGAAGATTCAAAGAGAGTGAGATGCCAGCTCCTTTCATTCAGTCAGTAGCTTCAAACATTTCTGGACGTTTTTCAATGGCAAAAATCAATGAATATTGTAAATGCACAAACAGTAATATCTCCACATTGCAAGGTGCAATTCTGAAATTTTTTACTTTTTCCTGCTAATCCTAGCATGATAAAGAAGATTCAAAGAGAGTGAGATGCCAGCTCCTTTCATTCAGTCAGTAGCTTCAAACATTTCTGGACGTTTTTCAATGGCAAAAATCAATGAATATTGTAAATGCACAAACAGTAATATCTCCACATTGCAAGGTGCAATTCTGAAATTTTTTGCTTTTTCCTGCTAATCCTAGCATGATAAAGAAGATTGAAAGAGAGTGAGATGCCAGCTCCTTTCATTCAGTCAGTAGCTTCAAACATTTCTGGTATATGAATAACATGATGTTTTTCAATGGCAAAAATCAATGAATATTGTAAATGCACAAACAGTAATATCTCCACATTGCAAGTTGCAATTCTGAAATTTTTTGCTTTTTCCTGCTAATCCTAGCATGATAAAGAAGATTCAAAGAGAGTGAGATGCCAGCTCCTTTCATTCAGTCAGTAGCTTCAAACATTTCTGGACGTTTTTCAATGGCAAAAATCAATGAATATTGTAAATGCACAAACAGTAATATCTCCACATTGCAAGGTGCAATTCTGAAATTTTTTGCTTTTTCCTGCTAATCCTAGCATGATAAAGAAGATTCAAAGAGAGTGAGATGCCAGCTCCTTTCATTCAGTCAGTAGCTTCAAACATTTCGGGACGTTTTTCAATGGCAAAAATCAATGAATATTGTAAATGCACAAACAGTAATATCTCCACATTGCAAGGTGCAATTCTGAAATTTTTTGCTTTTTCCTGCTAATCCTAGCATGATAAAGAAGATTCAAAGAGAGTGAGATGCCAGCTCCTTTCATTCAGTCAGTAGCTTCAAACATTTCTGGACGTTTTTCAATGGCAAAAATCAATGAATATTGTAAATGCACAAACAGTAATATCTCCCCATTGCAAGGTGCAATTCTGAAATTTTTTGCTTTTTCCTGCTAATCCTAGCATGATAAAGAAGATTCAAAGAGAGTGAGATGCCAGCTCCTTTCATTCAGTCAGTAGCTTCAAACATTTCTGGTATATGAATAACATGATGTTTTACAATGGCAAAAATCAATGAATATTGTAAATGCACAAACAGTAATATCTCCACATTGCAAGGTGCAATTCTGAAATTTTTTGCTTTTTCCTGCTAATCCTAGCATGAAAAAGAAGATTCAAAGAGAGTGAGATGCCAGCTCTTTTCATTCAGTCAGTAGCTTCAAACATTTCTGGACGTTTTTCAATGGCAAAATTCAATGAATATTGTAAATGCACAAACAGTAATATCTCCACATTGCAAGATGCAATTCTGAAATTTTTTGCTTTTTCCTGCTAATCCTAGCATTATAAAGAAGATACAAAGAGAGTGAGATGCCAGCTCCTTTCATTCAGTCAGTAGCTTCAAACATTTCTGGACGTTTTTCAATGGCAAAAATCAATGAATATTGTAAATGCACAAACAGTAATATCTCCACATTGCAAGGTGCAATTCTGAAATTTTTTGCTTTTTCCTGCTAATCCTAGCATGATAAAGAAGATTCAAAGAGAGTGAGATGCCAGCTCCTTTCATTCAGTCAGTAGCTTCAAACATTTCTGGACGTTTTTCAATGGCAAAAATCAATGAATATTGTAAATGCACAAACAGTAATATCTCCACATTGCAAGGTGCAATTCTGAAATTTTTTGCTTTTTCCTGCTAATCCTAGCATGATAAAGAAGATTCAAAGAGAGTGAGATGCCAGCTCCTTTCATTCAGTCAGTAGCTTCAAACATTTCTGGTATATGAATAACATGATGTTTTTCAAGGGCAAAAATCAATGAATATTGTAAATGCACAAACAGTAATATCTCCACATTGCAAGGTGCAATTCTGAAATTTTTTGCTTTTTCCTGCTAATCCTAGCATGATAAAGAAGATTCAAAGAGAGTGAGATGCCAGCTCCTTTCATTCAGTCAGTAGCTTCAAACATTTCTGGTATATGAATAACATGATGTTTTTCAATGGCAAAAATCAATGAATATTGTAAATGCACAAACAGTAAAATCTCCACATTGCAAGGTGCAATTCTGAAATTTTTTGCTTTTTCCTGCTAATCCTAGCATGATAAAGAAGATTCAAAGAGAGTGAGATGCCAGCTCCTTTCATTCAGTCAGTAGCTTCAAACATTTCTGGTATATGAATAACATGATGTTTTTCAATGGCAAAAATCAATGAATATTGTAAATGCACAAACAGTAATATCTCCTCATTGCAAGGTGCAATTCTGAAACTTTTTGCTTTTTCCTGCTAATCCTAGCATGATAAAGAAGATTCAAAGAGAGTGAGATGCCAGCTCCTTTCATTCAGTCAGTAGCTTCAAACATTTCTGGACGTTTTTCAATTTCAAAAATCAATGAATATTGTAAATGCACAAACAGTAATATCTCCACATTGCAAGGTGCAATTCTGAAATTTTTTACTTTTTCCTGCTAATCCTAGCATGATAAAGAAGATTCAAAGAGAGTGAGATGCCAGCTCCTTTCATTCAGTCAGTAGCTTCAAACATTTCTGGACGTTTTTCAATGGCAAAAATCAATGAATATTGTAAATGCACAAACAGTAATATCTCCACATTGCAAGGTGCAATTCTGAAATTTTTTGCTTTTTCCTGCTAATCCTAGCATGATAAAGAAGATTCAAAGAGAGTGAGATGCCAGCTCCTTTCATTCAGTCCGTAGCTTCAAACATTTCTGGTATATGAATAACATGATGTTTTTCAATGGCAAAAATCAATGAATATTGTAAATGCACAAACAGTAATATCTCCACATTGCAAGTTGCAATTCTGAAATTTTTTGCTTTTTCCTGCTAATCCTAGCATGATAAAGAAGATTCAAAGAGAGTGAGATGCCAGCTCCTTTCATTCAGTCAGTAGCTTCAAACATTTCTGGATGTTTTTCAATGGCAAAAATCAATGAATATTGTAAATGCACAAACAGTAATATCTCCACATTGCAAGGTGCAATTCTGAAATTTTTTGCTTTTTCCTGCTAATCCTAGCATGATAAAGAAGATTCAAAGAGAGTGAGATGCCAGCTCCTTTCATTCAGTCAGTAGCTTCAAACATTTCTGGACGTTTTTCAATGGCAAAAATCAATGAATATTGTAAATGCACAAACAGTAATATCTCCACATTGCAAGGTGCAATTCTGAAATTTTTTGCTTTTTCCTGCTAATCCTAGCATGATAAAGAAGATTCAAAGAGAGTGAGATGCCAGCTCCTTACATTCAGTCAGTAGCTTCAAACATTTCTGGTATATGAATAACATGATGTTTTTCAATGGCAAAAATCAATGAATATTGTAAATGCACAAACAGTAATATCTCCACATTGCAAGGTGCAATTCTGAAATTTTTTGCTTTTTCCTGCTAATCCTAGCATGATAAAGAAGATTCAAAGAGAGTGAGATGCCAGCTCCTTTCATTCAGTCAGTAGCTTCAAACATTTCTGGACGTTTTTCAATGGCAAAAATCAATGAATATTGTAAATGCACAAACAGTAATATCTCCACATTGCAAGGTGCAATTCTGAAATTTTTTGCTTTTTCCTGCTAATCCTAGCATGATAAAGAAGATTCAAAGAGAGTGAGATGCCAGCTCCTTTCATTCAGTCAGTAGCTTCAAACATTTCTGGTATATGAATAACATGATGTTTTTCAAGGGCAAAAATCAATGAATATTGTAAATGCACAAACAGTAATATCTCCACATTGCAAGGTGCAATTCTGAAATTTTTTGCTTTTTCCTGCTAATCCTAGCATGATAAAGAAGATTCAAAGAGAGTGAGATGCCAGCTCCTTTCATTCAGTCAGTAGCTTCAAACATTTCTGGTATATGAATAACATGATGTTTTTCAATGGCAAAAATCAATGAATATTGTAAATGCACAAACAGTAAAATCTCCACATTGCAAGGTGCAATTCTGAAATTTTTTGCTTTTTCCTGCTAATCCTAGCATGATAAAGAAGATTCAAAGAGAGTGAGATGCCAGCTCCTTTCATTCAGTCAGTAGCTTCAAACATTTCTGGTATATGAATAACATGATGTTTTTCAATGGCAAAAATCAATGAATATTGTAAATGCACAAACAGTAATATCTCCTCATTGCAAGGTGCAATTCTGAAATTTTTTGCTTTTTCCTGCTAATCCTAGCATGATAAAGAAGATTCAAAGAGAGTGAGATGCCAGCTCCTTTCATTCAGTCAGTAGCTTCAAACATTTCTGGACGTTTTTCAATGGCAAAAATCAATGAATATTGTAAATGCACAAACAGTAATATCTCCACATTGCAAGGTGCAATTCTGAAATTTTTTACTTTTTCCTGCTAATCCTAGCATGATAAAGAAGATTCAAAGAGAGTGAGATGCCAGCTCCTTTCATTCAGTCAGTAGCTTCAAACATTTCTGGACGTTTTTCAATGGGAAAAATCAATGAATATTGTAAATGCACAAACAGTAATATCTCCACATTGCAAGGTGCAATTCTGAAATTTTTTGCTTTTTCCTGCTAATCCTAGCATGATAAAGAAGATTCAAAGAGAGTGAGATGCCAGCTCCTTTCATTCAGTCCGTAGCTTCAAACATTTCTGGTATATGAATAACATGATGTTTTTCAATGGCAAAAATCAATGAATATTGTAAATGCACAAACAGTAATATCTCCACATTGCAAGTTGCAATTCTGAAATTTTTTGCTTTTTCCTGCTAATCCTAGCATGATAAAGAAGATTCAAAGAGAGTGATATGCCAGCTCCTTTCATTCAGTCAGTAGCTTCAAACATTTCTGGATGTTTTTCAATGGCAAAAATCAATGAATATTGTAAATGCACAAACAGTAATATCTCCACATTGCAAGGTGCAATTCTGAAATTTTTTGCTTTTTCCTGCTAATCCTAGCATGATAAAGAAGATTCAAAGAGAGTGAGATGCCAGCTCCTTTCATTCAGTCAGTAGCTTCAAACATTTCTGGACGTTTTTCAATGGCAAAAATCAATGAATATTGTAAATGCACAAACAGTAATATCTCCACATTGCAAGGTGCAATTCTGAAATTTTTTGCTTTTTCCTGCTAATCCTAGCATGATAAAGAAGATTCAAAGAGAGTGAGATGCCAGCTCCTTACATTCAGTCAGTAGCTTCAAACATTTCTGGTATATGAATAACATGATGTTTTTCAATGGCAAAAATCAATGAATATTGTAAATGCACAAACAGTAATATCTCCACATTGCAAGGTGCAATTCTGAAATTTTTTGCTTTTTCCTGCTAATCCTAGCATGATAAAGAAGATTCAAAGAGAGTGAGATGCCAGCTCCTTTCATTCAGTCAGTAGCTTCAAACATTTCTGCACGTTTTTCAATGGCAAAAATCAATGAATATTGTAAATGCACAAACAGTAATATCTCCACATTGCAAGGTGCAATTCTGAATTTTTTTGCTTTTTCCTGCTAATCCTAGCATGATAAAGAAGATTCAAAGAGAGTGAGATGCCAGCTCCTTTCATTCAGTCAGTAGCTTCAAACATTTCTGGACGTTTTTCAATGGCAAAAATCAATGAATATTGTAAATGCACAAACAGTAATATCTCCACATTGCAAGGTGCAATTCTGAAATTTTTTGCTTTTTCCTGCTAATCCTAGCATGATAAAGAAGATTCAAAGAGAGTGAGATGCCAGCTCCTTACATTCAGTCAGTAGCTTCAAACATTTCTGGTATATGAATAACATGATGTTTTTCAATGGCAAAAATCAATGAATATTGTAAATGCACAAACAGTAATATCTCCATATTGCAAGGTGCAATTCTGAAATTTTTTGCTTTTTCCTGCTAATCCTAGCATGATAAAGAAGATTCAAAGAGAGTGAGATGCCAGCTCCTTTCATTCAGTCAGTAGCTTCAAACATTTCTGGACGTTTTTCAATGGCAAAAATCAATGAATATTGTAAATGCACAAACAGTAATATCTCCACATTGCAAGGTGCAATTCTGAAATTTTTTGCTTTTTCCTGCTAATCCTAGCATGATAAAGAAGATTCAAAGAGAGTGAGATGCCAGCTCCTTACATTCAGTCAGTAGCTTCAAACATTTCTGGTATATGAATAACATGATGTTTTTCAATGGCAAAAATCAATGAATATTGTAAATGCACAAACAGTAATATCTCCACATTGCAAGGTGCAATTCTGAAATTTTTTGCTTTTTTCTGCTAATCCTAGCATGATAAAGAAGATTCAAAGAGAGTGAGATGCCAGCTCCTTTCATTCAGTCAGTAGCTTCAAACATTTCTGGTATATGAATAACATGATGTTTTACAATGGCAAAAATCAATGAATATTGTAAATGCACAAACAGTAATATCTCCACATTGCAAGGTGCAATTCTGAAATTTTTTGCTTTTTCCTGCTAATCCTAGCATGATAAAGAAGATTCAAAGAGAGTGAGATGCCAGCTCCTTTCATTCAGTCAGTAGCTTCAAACATTTCTGGACGTTTTTCAATGGCAAAAATCAATGAATATTGTAAATGCACAAACAGTAATATCTCCACATTGCAAGGTGCAATTCTGAAATTTTTTGCTTTTTCCTGCTAATCCTAGCATGATAAAGAAGATTCAAAGAGAGTGAGATGCCAGCTCCTTTCATTCAGTCAGTAGCTTCAAACATTTCTGGTATATGAATAACATGATGTTTTTCAATGGCAAAAATCAATGAATATTGTAAATGCACAAACAGTAATATCTCCACATTGCAAGGTGCAATTCTGAAATTTTTTGCTTTTTCCTGCTAATCCTAGCATGATAAAGAAGATTCAAAGAGAGTGAGATGCCAGCTCCTTTCATTCAGTCAGTAGCTTCAAACATTTCTGGACGTTTTTCAATGGCAAAAATCAATGAATATTGTAAATGCACAAACAGTAATATCTCCACATTGCAAGGTGCAATTCTGAAATTTTTTGCTTTTTCCTGCTAATCCTAGCATGATAAAGAAGATTCAAAGAGATTGAGATGCCAGCTCCTTTCATTCAGTCAGTAGCTTCAAACATTTCTGGACGTTTTTCAATGGCAAAAATCAATGAATATTGTAAATGCACAAACAGTAATATCTCCACATTGCAAGGTGCAATTCTGAAATTTTTTGCTTTTTCCTGCTAATCCTAGCATGATAAAGAAGATTCAAAGAGAGTGAGATGCCAGCTCCTTTCATTCAGTCAGTAGCTTCAAACATTTCTGGTATATGAATAACATGATGTTTTTCAATGGCAAAAATCAATGAATATTGTAAATGCACAAACAGTAATATCTCCACATTGCAAGGTGCAATTCTGAAATTTTTTGCTTTTTACTGCTAATCCTAGCATGATAAAGAAGATTAAAAGAGAGTGAGATGCCAGCTCCTTTCATTCAGTCAGTAGCTTCAAACATTTCTGGACGTTTTTCAATGGCAAAAATCAATGAATATTGTAAATGCACAAACAGTAATGTCTCCACATTGCAAGGTGCAATTCTGAAATTTTTTGCTTTTTCCTGCTAATCCTAGCATGATAAAGAAGATTCAAAGAGAGTGAGATGCCAGCTCCTTTCATTCAGTCAGTAGCTTCAAACATTTCTGGTATATGAATAACATGATGTTTTTCAATGGCAAAAATCAATGAATATTGTAAAAGCACAAGCAGTAATATCTCCACATTGCAAGGTGCAATTCTGAAATTTTTTGCTTTTTCCTGCTAATCCTAGCATGATAAAGAAGATTCAAAGAGAGTGAGATGCCAGCTCCTTTCATTCAGTCAGTAGCTTCAAACATTTCTGGACGTTTTTCAATGGCAAAAATCAAAGAATATTGTAAATACACAAACAGTAATATCTCCACATTGCAAGGTGCAATTCTGAAATTTTTTGCTTTTTCCTGCTAATCCTAGCATGATAAAGAAGATTCAAAGAGAGTGAGATGCCAGCTCCTTTCATTCAGTCAGTAGCTTCAAACATTTCTGGTATATGAATAACATGATGTTTTTCAATGGCAAAAATCAATGAATATTGTAAATGCACAAACAGTAATATCTCCACATTGCAAGGTGCAATTCTGAAATTTTTAGCTTTTTCCTGCTAATCCTAGCATGATAAAGAAGATTCAAAGAGAGTGAGATGCCAGCTCCTTTCATTCAGTCAGTAGCTTCAAACATTTCTGGTATATGAATAACATGATGTTTTTCAAGGGCAAAAATCAATGAATATTGTAAATGCACAAACAGTAATATCTCCACATTTCAAGGTGCAATTCTGAAATTTTTTGCTTTTTCCTGCTAATCCTAGCATGATAAAGAAGATTCAAAGAGAGTGAGATGCCAGCTCCTTTCATTCAGTCAGTAGCTTCAAACATTTCTGGTATATGAATAACATGATGTTTTTCAATGGCAAAAATCAATGAATATTGTAAATGCACAAACAGTAATATCTCCACATTGCAAGGTGCAATTCTGAAATTTTTTGCTTTTTCCTGCTAATCCTAGCATGATAAAGAAGATTCAAAGAGAGTGAGATGCCAGCTCCTTTCATTCAGTCAGTAGCTTCAAACATTTCTGGACGTTTTTCAATGGCAAAAATCAATGAATATTGTAAATGCACAAACAGTAATATCTCCACATTGCAAGGTGCAATTCTGAAATTTTTTGCTTTTTCCTGCTAATCCTAGCATGATAAAGAAGATTCAAAGAGAGTGAGAAGCCAGCTACTTTCATTCAGTCAGTAGCTTCAAACATTTCTGGTATATGAATAACATGATGTTTTTCAATGGCAAAAATCAATGAATATTGTAAATGCACAAACAGTAATATCTCCACATTGCAAGGAGCAATTCTGAAATTTTTTGCTTTTTCCTGCTAATCCTAGCATGATAAAGAAGATTCAAAGAGAGTGAGATGCCAGCTCCTTTCATTCAGTCAGTAGCTTCAAACATTTCTGGACGTTTTTCAATGGCAAAAATCAATGAATATTGTAAATGCACAAACAGTAATATCTCCACATTGCAAGGTGCAATTCTGAAATTTTTTGCTTTTTCCTGCTAATCCTAGCATGATAAAGAAGATTCAAAGAGAGTGAGATGCCAGCTCCTTTCATTCAGTCAGTAGCTTCAAACATTTCTGGTATATGAATAACATGATGTTTTTCAATGGCAAAAATCAATGAATATTGTAAATGCACAAACAGTAATATCTCCACATTGCAAGGTGCAATTCTGAAATATTTTGCTCTTTCCTGCTAATCCTAGCATGATAAAGAAGATTCAAAGAGAGTGAGATGCCAGCTCCTTTCATTCAGTCAGTAGCTTCAAACATTTCTGGTATATGAATAACATGATGTTTTTCAATGGCAAAAATCAATGAATATTGTAAATGCACAAACAGTAATATCTCCACATTGCAAGGTGCAATTCTGAAATTTTTTGCTTTTTCCTGCTAATCCTAGCATGATAAAGAAGATTCAAAGAGAGTGAGATGCCAGCTCCTTTCATTCAGTCAGTAGCTTCAAACATTTCTGGTATATGAATAACATGATGTTTTTCAATGGCAAAAATCAATGAATATTGTAAATGCACAAACAGTAATATCTCCACATTGCAAGGTGCAATTCTGAAATTTTTTGCTCTTTCCTGCTAATCCTAGCATGATAAAGAAGATTCAAAGAGAGTGAGATGCCAGCTCCTTTCATTCAGTCAGTAGCTTCAAACATTTCTGGACGTTTTTCAATGGCAAAAATCAATGAATATTGTAAATGCACAAACAGTAATATCTCCACATTGCAAGGTGCAATTCTGAAATTTTTTGCTTTTTCCTGCTAATCCTAGCATGATAAAGAAGATTCAAAGAGAGTGAGATGCCAGCTCCTTTCATTCAGTCAGTAGCTTCAAACATTTCTGGACGTTTTTCAAAGGCAAAAATCAATGAATATTGTAAATGCACAAACAGTAATATCTCCACATTGCAAGGTGCAATTGTGAAATTTTTTGCTTTTTCCTGCTAATCCTAGCATGATAAAGAAGATTCAAAGAGAGTGAGATGCCAGCTCCTTTCTTTCAGTCAGTAGCTTCAAACATTTCTGGACGTTTTTCAATGGCAAAAATCAATGAATATTGTAAATGCACAAACAGTAATATCTCCACATTGCAAGGTGCAATTCTGAAATTTTTGCTTTTTCCTGCTAAGCCTAGCATGATAAAGAAGATTCAAAGAGAGTGAGATGCCAGCTCCTTTCATTCAGTCAGTAGCTTCAAACATTTCTGGTATATGAATAACATGATGTTTTTCAATGGCAAAAATCAATGAATATTGTAAATGCACAA
The DNA here is from genome assembly GCF_046119375.1 of Phyllobates terribilis. Classification (NCBI taxonomy): domain Eukaryota; kingdom Metazoa; phylum Chordata; class Amphibia; order Anura; family Dendrobatidae; genus Phyllobates; species Phyllobates terribilis. Next base: position 71,692 of record NW_027364839.1, read on the forward strand.
ACAGTAATATCTCCACATTGCAAGGTGCAATTCTGAAATTTTTTGCTTTTTCCTGCTAATCCTAGCATGATAAAGAAGATTCAAAGAGAGTGAGATGCCAGCTCCTTTCATTCAGTCAGTAGCTTCAAACATTTCTGGTATATGAATAACATGATGTTTTTCAATGGCAAAAATCAATGAATATTGTAAATGCACAAACAGTAATATCTCCACATTGCAAGGTGCAATTCTGAAATTTTTTGCTTTTTCCTGCTAATCCTAGCATGATAAAGAAGATTCAAAGAGAGTGAGATGCCAGCTCCTTTCATTCAGTCCTTAGCTTCAAACATTTCTGGATGTTTTTCAATGGCAAAAATCAATGAATATTGTAAATGCACAAACAGTAATATCTCCACATTGCAAGGTGCAATTCTGAAATTTTTTGCTTTTTCCTGCTAATCCTAGCATGATAAAGAAGATTTAAAGAGAGTGAGATGCCAGCTCCTTTCATTCAGTCAGTAGCTTCAAACATTTCTGGACGTTTTTCAATGGCAAAAATCAATGAATATTGTAAATGCACAAACAGTAATATCTCCACATTGCAAGGTGCAATTCTGAAATTTTTTGCTTTTTCCTGCTAATCCTAGCATGATAAAGAAGATTCAAAGAGAGTGAGATGCCAGCTCCTTTCATTCAGTCAGTAGCTTCAAACATTTCTGGTATATGAATAACATGATGTTTTTCAATGGCAAAAATCAATGAATATTGTAAATGCACAAACAGTAATATCTCCACATTGCAAGGTGCAATTCTGAAATTTTTTGCTTTTTCCTGCTAATCCTAGCATGATAAAGAAGATTCAAAGAGAGTGAGATGCCAGCTCCTTTCATTCAGTCAGTAGCTTCAAACATTTCTGGACGTTTTTCAATGGCAAAAATCAATGAATATTGTAAATGCACAAACAGTAATATCTCCACATTGCAAGGTGCAATTCTGAAATTTATTGCTTTTTACTGCTAATCCTAGCATGATAAAGAAGATTCAAAGAGATTGAGATGCCAGCTCCTTTCATTCAGTCAGTAGCTTCAAACATTTCTGGACGTTTTTCAATGGCAAAAATCAATGAATATTGTAAATGCACAAACAGTAATATCTCCACATTGCAAGGTGCAATTCTGAAATTTTTTGCTTTTTCCTGCTAATCCTAGCATGATAAAGAAGATTCAAAGAGAGTGAGATGCCAGCTCCTTTCATTCAGTCAGTAGCTTCAAACATTTCTGGTATATGAATAACATGATGTTTTTCAATTTCAAAAATCAATGAATATTGTAAATGCACAAACAGTAATATCTCCACATTGCAAGGTGCAATTCTGAAATTTTTTGCTTTTTACTGCTAATCCTAGCATGATAAAGAAGATTAAAGGAGAGTGAGATGCCAGCTCCTTTCATTCAGTCAGTAGCTTCAAACATTTCTGGACGTTTTTCAATGGCAAAAATCAATGAATATTGTAAATGCACAAACAGTAATGTCTCCACATTGCAAGGTGCAATTCTGAAATTTTTTGCTTTTTCCTGCTAATCCTAGCATGATAAAGAAGATTCAAAGAGAGTGAGATGCCAGCTCCTTTCATTCAGTCAGTAGCTTCAAACATTTCTGGTATATGAATAACATGATGTTTTTCAATGGCAAAAATCAATGAATATTGTAAATGCACAAGCAGTAATATCTCCACATTGCAAGGTGCAATTCTGAAATTTTTTGCTTTTTCCTGCTAATCCTAGCATGATAAAGAAGATTCAAAGAGAGTGAGATGCCAGCTCCTTTCATTCAGTCAGTAGCTTCAAACATTTCTGGACGTTTTTCAATGGCAAAAATCAATGAATATTGTAAATACACAAACAGTAATATCTCCACATTGCAAGGTGCAATTCTGAAATTTTTTGCTTTTTCCTGCTAATCCTAGCATGATAAAGAAGATTCAAAGAGAGTGAGATGCCAGCTCCTTTCATTCAGTCAGTAGCTTCAAACATTTCTGGTATATGAATAACATGATGTTTTTCAATGGCAAAAATCAATGAATATTGTAAATGCACAAACAGTAATATCTCCACATTGCAAGGTGCAATTCTGAAATTTTTAGCTTTTTCCTGCTAATCCTAGCATGATAAAGAAGATTCAAAGAGAGTGAGATGCCAGCTACTTTCATTCAGTCAGTAGCTTCAAACATTTCTGGTATATGAATAACATGATGTTTTTCAAGGGCAAAAATCAATGAATATTGTAAATGCACAAACAGTAATATCTCCACATTGCAAGGTGCAATTCTGAAATTTTTTGCTTTTTCCTGCTAATCCTAGCATGATAAAGAAGATTCAAAGAGAGTGAGATGCCAGCTCCTTTCATTCAGTCAGTAGCTTCAAACATTTCTGGTATATGAATAACATGATGTTTTTCAATGGCAAAAATCAATGAATATTGTAAATACACAAACAGTAATATCTCCACATTGCAAGGTGCAATTCTGAAATTTTTTGCTTTTTCCTGCTAATCCTAGCATGATAAAGAAGATTCAAAGAGAGTGAGATGCCAGCTCCTTTCATTCAGTCAGTAGCTTCAAACATTTCTGGACGTTTTTCAATGGCAAAAATCAATGAATATTGTAAATGCACAAACAGTAATATCTCCACATTGCAAGGTGCAATTCTGAAATTTTTTGCTTTTTCCTGCTAATCCTAGCATGATAAAGAAGATTCAAAGAGAGTGAGATGCCAGCTACTTTCATTCAGTCAGTAGCTTCAAACATTTCTGGTATATGAATAACATGATGTTTTTCAATGGCAAAAATCAATGAATATTGTAAATGCACAAACAGTAATATCTCCACATTGCAAGGTGCAATTCTGAAATTTTTTGCTTTTTCCTGCTAATCCTAGCATGATAAAGAAGATTCAAAGAGAGTGAGATGCCAGCTCCTTTCATTCAGTCAGTAGCTTCAAACATTTCTGGACGTTTTTCAATGGCAAAAATCAATGAATATTGTAAATGCACAAACAGTAATATCTCCACATTGCAAGGTGCAATTCTGAAATTTTTTGCTTTTTCCTGCTAATCCTAGCATGATAAAGAAGATTCAAAGAGAGTGAGATGCCAGCTCCTTTCATTCAGTCAGTAGCTTCAAACATTTCTGGTATATGAATAACATGATGTTTTTCAATGGCAAAAATCAATGAATATTGTAAATGCACAAACAGTAATATCTCCACATTGCAAGGTGCAATTCTGAAATTTTTTGCTCTTTCCTGCTAATCCTAGCATGATAAAGAAGATTCAAAGAGAGTGAGATGCCAGCTCCTTTCATTCAGTCAGTAGCTTCAAACATTTCTGGTATATGAATAACATGATGTTTTTCAATGGCAAAAATCAATGAATATTCTAAATGCACAAACAGTAATATCTCCACATTGCAAGGTGCAATTCTGAAATTTTTTGCTTTTTCCTGCTAATCCTAGCATGAAAAAGAAGATTCAAAGAGAGTGAGATGCCAGCTCCTTTCATTCAGTCAGTAGCTTCAAACATTTCTGGTATATGAATAACATGATGTTTTTCAATGGCAAAAATCAATGAATATTGTAAATGCACAAACAGTAATATCTCCACATTGCAAGGTGCAATTCTGAAATTTTTTGCTCTTTCCTGCTAATCCTAGCATGATAAAGAAGATTCAAAGAGAGTGAGATGCCAGCTCCTTTCATTCAGTCAGTAGCTTCAAACATTTCTGGACGTTTTTCAATGGCAAAAATCAATGAATATTGTAAATGCACAAACAGTAATATCTCCACATTGCAAGGTGCAATTCTGAAATTTTTTGCTTTTTCCTGCTAATCCTAGCATGATAAAGAAGATTCAAAGAGAGTGAGATGCCAGCTCCTTTCATTCAGTCAGTAGCTTCAAACATTTCTGGACGTTTTTCAATGGCAAAAATCAATGAATATTGTAAATGCACAAACAGTAATATCTCCACATTGCAAGGTGCAATTCTGAAATTTATTGCTTTTTCCTGCTAATCCTAGCATGATAAAGAAGATTCAAAGAGATTGAGATGCCAGCTCCTTTCATTCAGTCAGTAGCTTCAAACATTTCTGGACGTTTTTCAATGGCAAAAATCAATGAATATTGTAAATGCACAAACAGTAATATCTCCACATTGCAAGGTGCAATTCTGAAATTTTTTGCTTTTTCCTGCTAATCCTAGCATGATAAAGAAGATTCAAAGAGAGTGAGATGCCAGCTCCTTTCATTCAGTCAGTAGCTTCAAACATTTCTGGTATATGAATAACATGATGTTTTTCAATGGCAAAAATCAATGAATATTGTAAATGCACAAACAGTAATATCTCCGCATTGCAAGGTGCAATTCTGAAATTTTTTGCTTTTTACTGCTAATCCTAGCATGATAAAGAAGATTAAAAGAGAGTGAGATGCCAGCTCCTTTCATTCAGTCAGTAGCTTCAAACATTTCTGGACGTTTTTCAATGGCAAAAATCAATGAATATTGTAAATGCAGAAAGAGTAATGTCTCCACATTGCAAGGTGCAATTCTGAAATTTTTTGCTTTTTCCTGCTAATCCTAGCATGATAAAGAAGATTCAAAGAGAGTGAGATGCCAGCTCCTTTCATTCAGTCAGTAGCTTCAAACATTTCTGGTATATGAATATCATGATGTTTTTCAATGGCAAAAATCAATGAATATTGTAAATGCACAAGCAGTAATATCTCCACATTGCAAGGTGCAATTCTGAAATTTTTTGCTTTTTCCTGCTAATCCTAGCATGATAAAGAAGATTCAAAGAGAGTGAGATGCCAGCTCCTTTCATTCAGTCAGTAGCTTCAAACATTTCTGGACGTTTTTCAATGGCAAAAATCAATGAATATTGTAAATACACAAACAGTAATATCTCCACATTGCAAGGTGCAATTCTGAAATTTTTTGCTTTTTCCTGCTAATCCTAGCATGATAAAGAAGATTCAAAGAGAGTGAGATGCCAGCTCCTTTCATTCAGTCAGTAGCTTCAAACATTTCTGGTATATGAATAACATGATGTTTTTCAATGGCAAAAATCAATGAATATTGTAAATGCACAAACAGTAATATCTCCACATTGCAAGGTGCAATTCTGAAATTTTTAGCTTTTTCCTGCTAATCCTAGCATGATAAAGAAGATTCAAAGAGAGTGAGATGCCAGCTCCTTTCATTCAGTCAGTAGCTTCAAACATTTCTGGTATATGAATAACATGATGTTTTTCAAGGGCAAAAATCAATGAATATTGTAAATGCACAAACAGTAATATCTCCACATTGCAAGGTGCAATTCTGAAATTTTTTGCTTTTTCCTGCTAATCCTAGCATGATAAAGAAGATTCAAAGAGAGTGAGATGCCAGCTCCTTTCATTCAGTCAGTAGCTTCAAACATTTCTGGTATATGAATAACATGATGTTTTTCAATGGCAAAAATCAATGAATATTGTAAATGCACAAACAGTAATATCTCCACATTGCAAGGTGCAATTCTGAAATTTTTTGCTTTTTCCTGCTAATCCTAGCATGATAAAGAAGATTCAAAGAGAGTGAGATGCCAGCTCCTTTCATTCAGTCAGTAGCTTCAAACATTTCTGGACGTTTTTCAATGGCAAAAATCAATGAATATTGTAAATGCACAAACAGTAATATCTCCACATTGCAAGGTGCAATTCTGAAATTTTTTGCTTTTTCCTGCTAATCCTAGCATGATAAAGAAGATTCAAAGAGAGTGAGATGCCAGCTACTTTCATTCAGTCAGTAGCTTCAAACATTTCTGGTATATGAATAACATGATGTTTTTCAATGGCAAAAATCAATGAATATTGTAAATGCACAAACAGTAATATCTCCACATTGCAAGGTGCAATTCTGAAATTTTTTGCTTTTTCCTGCTAATCCTAGCATGATAAAGAAGATTCAAAGAGAGTGAGATGCCAGCTCCTTTCATTCAGTCAGTAGCTTCAAACATTTCTGGACGTTTTTCAATGGCAAAAATCAATGAATATTGTAAATGCACAAACAGTAATATCTCCACATTGCAAGGTGCAATTCTGAAATTTTTTGCTTTTTCCTGCTAATCCTAGCATGATAAAGAAGATTCAAAGAGAGTGAGATGCCAGCTCCTTTCATTCAGTCAGTAGCTTCAAACATTTCTGGTATATGAATAACATGATGTTTTTCAATGGCAAAAATCAATGAATATTGTAAATGCACAAACAGTAATATCTCCACATTGCAAGGTGCAATTCTGAAATTTTTTGCTTTTTCCTGCTAATCCTAGCATGAAAAAGAAGATTCAAAGAGAGTGAGATGCCAGCTCCTTTCATTCAGTCAGTAGCTTCAAACATTTCTGGTATATGAATAACATGATGTTTTTCAATGGCAAAAATCAATGAATATTGTAAATGCACAAACAGTAATATCTCCACATTGCAAGGTGCAATTCTGAAATTTTTTGCTCTTTCCTGCTAATCCTAGCATGATAAAGAAGATTCAAAGAGAGTGAGATGCCAGCTCCTTTCATTCAGTCAGTAGCTTCAAACATTTCTGGACGTTTTTCAATGGCAAAAATCAATGAATATTGTAAATGCACAAACAGTAATATCTCCACATTGCAAGGTGCAATTCTGAAATTTTTTGCTTTTTCCTGCTAATCCTAGCATGATAAAGAAGATTCAAAGAGAGTGAGATGCCAGCTCCTTTCATTCAGTCAGTAGCTTCAAACATTTCTGGACGTTTTTCAATGGCAAAAATCAATGAATATTGTAAATGCACAAACAGTAATATCTCCACATTGCAAGGTGCAATTCTGAAATTTTTTGCTTTTTCCTGCTAATCCTAGCATGATAAAGAAGATTCAAAGAGAGTGAGATGCCAGCTCCTTTCATTCAGTCAGTAGCTTCAAACATTTCTGGTATATGAATAACATGATGTTTTTCAATGGCAAAAATCAATGAATATTGTAAATGCACAAACAGTAATATCTCCACATTGCAAGGTGCAATTCTGAAATTTTTTGCTTTTTTCTGCTAATCCTAGCATGATAAAGAAGATTCAAAGAGAGTGAGATGCCAGCTCCTTTCATTCAGTCAGTAGCTTCAAACATTTCTGGTATATGAATAACATGATGTTTTTCAATGGCAAAAATCAATGAATATTGTAAATGCACAAACAGTAATATCTCCACATTGCAAGGTGCAATTCTGAAATTTTTTGCTTTTTCCTGCTAATCCTAGCATGATAAAGAAGATTCAAAGAGAGTGAGATGCCAGCTCCTTTCATTCAGTCCTTAGCTTCAAACATTTCTGGATGTTTTTCAATGGCAAAAATCAATGAATATTGTAAATGCACAAACAGTAATATCTCCACATTGCAAGGTGCAATTCTGAAATTTTTTGCTTTTTCCTGCTAATCCTAGCATGATAAAGAAGATTCAAAGAGAGTGAGATGCCAGCTCCTTTCATTCAGTCAGTAGCTTCAAACATTTCTGGACGTTTTTCAATGGCAAAAATCAATGAATATTGTAAATGCACAAACAGTAATATCTCCACATTGCAAGGTGCAATTCTGAAATTTTTTGCTTTTTCCTGCTAATCCTAGCATGATAAAGAAGATTCAAAGAGAGTGAGATGCCAGCTCCTTTCTTTCAGTCAGTAGCTTCAAACATTTCTGGTATATGAATAACATGATGTTTTTCAATGGCAAAAATCAATGAATATTGTAAATGCACAAACAGTAATATCTCCACATTGCAAGGTGCAATTCTGAAATTTTTTGCTTTTTCCTGCTAATCCTAGCATGATAAAGAAGAATCAAAGAGAGTGAGATGCCAGCTCCTTTCATTCAGTCAGTAGCTTCAAACATTTCTGGACGTTTTTCAATGGCAAAAATCAATGAATAATGTAAATGCACAAACAGTAATATCTCCACATTGCAAGGTGCAATTCTGAAATTTTTTGCTTTTTCCTGCTAATCCTAGCATGATAAAGAATATTCAAAGAGAGTGAGATGCCAGCTCCTTTCATTCAGTCAGTAGGTTCAAACATTTCTGGTATATGAATAACATGATGTTTTTCAATGGCAAAAATCAATGAATATTGTAAATGCACAAACAGTAATATCTCCACATTGCAAGGTGCAATTCTGAAATTTTTTGCTTTTTACTGCTAATCCTAGCATGATAAAGAAGATTCAAAGAGAGTGAGATGCCAGCTCCTTTCATTCAGTCAGTAGCTTCAAACATTTCTGGACGTTTTTCAATGGCAAAAATCAATGAATATTGTAAATGCACAAACAGTAATATCTCCACATTGCAAGGTGCAATTCTGAAATTTTTTGCTTTTTCCTGCTAATCCTAGCATGATAAAGAAGATTCAAAGAGAGTGAGATGCCAGCTCCTTTCATTCAGTCAGTAGCTTCAAACATTTCTGGTATATGAATAACATGATGTTTTTCAATGTCAAAAATCAATGAATATTGTAAATGCACAAACAGTAATATCTCCACATTGCAAGGTGCAATTCTGAAATTTTTTGCTCTTTCCTGCTAATCCTAGCATGATAAAGAAGATTCAAAGAGATTGAGATGCCAGCTCCTTTCATTCAGTCAGTAGCTTCAAACATTTCTGGTATATGAATAACATGATGTTTTTCAATGGCAAAAATCAATGAATATTGTAAATGCACAAACAGTAATATCTCCACATTGCAAGGTGCAATTCTGAAAATTTTTGCTTTTTCCTGCTAATCCTAGCATGATAAGGAAGATTCAAAGAGAGTGAGATGCCAGCTCCTTTCATTCAGTCAGTAGCTTCAAACATTTCTGGTATATGAATAACATGATGTTTTTCAATGGCAAAAATCAATGAATATTGTAAATGCACAAACAGTAATATCTCCACACTGCAAGGTGCAATTCTGAAATTTTTTGCTCTTTCCTGCTAATCCTAGCATGATAAAGAAGATTCAAAGAGAGTGAGATGCCAGCTCCTTTCATTCAGTCAGTAGCTTCAAACATTTCTGGACGTTTTTCAATGGCAAAAATCAATGAATCAATGAATATTGTAAATGCACAAACAGTAATATCTCCACATTGCAAGGTGCATTTCTGAAATTTTTTGCTTTTTCCTGCTAATCCTAGCATGATAAAGAAGATTCAAAGAGAGTGAGATGCCAGCTCCTTTCATTCAGTCAGTAGCTTCAAACATTTCTGGACGTTTTTCAATGGCAAAAATCAATGAATATTGTAAATGCACAAACAGTAATATCTCCACATTGCAAGGTGCAATTGTGAAATTTTTTGCTTTTTCCTGCTAATCCTAGCATGATAAAGAAGATTCAAAGAGAGTGAGATGCCAGCTCCTTTCTTTCAGTCAGTAGCTTCAAACATTTCTGGACGTTTTTCAATGGCAAAAATCAATGAATATTGTAAATGCACAAACAGTAATATCTCCACATTGCAAGGTGCAATTCTGAAATTTTTGCTTTTTCCTGCTAAGCCTAGCATGATAAAGAAGATTCAAAGAGAGTGAGATGCCAGCTCCTTTCATTCAGTCAGTAGCTTCAAACATTTCTGGTATATGAATAACATGATGTTTTTCAATGGCAAAAATCAATGAATATTGTAAATGCACAAACAGTAATATCTCCACATTGCAAGGTGCAATTCTGAAATTTTTTGCTTTTTCCTGCTAATCCTAGCATGATAAAGAAGATTCAAAGAGAGTGAGATGCCAGCTCCTTTCATTCAGTCAGTAGCTTCAAACATTTCTGGTATATGAATAACATGATGTTTTTCAATGGCAAAAATCAATGAATATTGTAAATGCACAAACAGTAATATCTCCACATTGCAAGGTGCAATTCTGAAATTTTTTGCTTTTTCCTGCTAATCCTAGCATGATAAAGAAGATTCAAAGAGAGTGAGATGCCAGCTCCTTTCATTCAGTCCTTAGCTTCAAACATTTCTGGATGTTTTTCAATGGCAAAAATCAATGAATATTGTAAATGCACAAACAGTAATATCTCCACATTGCAAGGTGCAATTCTGAAATTTTTTGCTTTTTCCTGCTAATCCTAGCATGATAAAGAAGATTCAAAGAGAGTGAGATGCCAGCTCCTTTCATTCAGTCAGTAGCTTCAAACATTTCTGGACGTTTTTCAATGGCAAAAATCAATAAATATTGTAAATGCACAAACAGTAATATCTCCACATTGCAAGGTGCAATTCTGAAATTTTTTGCTTTTTCCTGCTAATCCTAGCATGATAAAGAAGATTCAAAGAGAGTGAGATGCCAGCTCCTTTCATTCAGTCAGTAGCTTCAAACATTTCTGGACGTTTTTCAATGGCAAAAATCAATGAATATTGTAAATGCACAAACAGTAATATCTCCACATTGCAAGGTGCAATTCTGAAATTTTTTGTTTTTTCCTGCTAATCCTAGCATGATAAAGAAGATTCAAAGAGAGTGAGATGCCAGCTCCTTTCATTCAGTCAGTAGCTTCAAACATTTCTGGACTTTTTTCAATGGCAAAAATCAATGAATATTGTAAATGCACAAACAGTAATATCTCCACATTGCAAGGTGCAATTCTGAAATTTTTTGCTTTTTCCTGCTAATCCTAGCATGATAAAGAAGATTCAAAGAGAGTGAGATGCCAGCTCCTTTCATTCAGTCAGTAGCTTCAAACATTTCTGGACGTTTTTCAATGGCAAAAATCAATGAATATTGTAAATGCACAAACAGTAATATCTCCACATTGCAAGGTGCAATTCTGAAATTTTTTGCTTTTTCCTGCTAATCCTAGCATGATAAAGAAGATTCAAAGAGAGTGAGATGCCAGCTCCTTTCATTTAGTCAGTAGCTTCAAACATTTCTGTTATATGAATAACATGATGTTTTTCAATGGCAAAAATCAATGAATATTGTAAATGCACAAACAGTAATATCTCCACATTGCAAGGTGCAATTCTGAAATTTTTTGCTTTTTCCTGCTAATCCTAGCATGATAAAGAAGAATCAAAGAGAGTGAGATGCCAGCTCCTTTCATTCAGTCAGTAGCTTCAAACATTTCTGGACGTTTTTCAATGGCAAAAATCAATGAATAATGTAAATGCACAAACAGTAATATCTCCACATTGCAAGGTGCAATTCTGAAATTTTTTGCTTTTTCCTGCTAATCCTAGCATGATAAAGAAGATTCAAAGAGAGTGAGATGCCAGCTCCTTTCATTCAGTCAGTAGCTTCAAACATTTCTGGTATATGAATAACATGATGTTTTTCAATGGCAAAAATCAATGAATATTGTAAATGCACAAACAGTAATATCTCCACATTGCAAGGTGCAATTCTGAAATTTTTTGCTTTTTACTGCTAATCCTAGCATGATAAAGAAGATTCAAAGAGAGTGAGATGCCAGCTCCTTTCATTCAGTCAGTAGCTTCAAACATTTCTGGACGTTTTTCAATGGCAAAAATCAATGAATATTGTAAATGCACAAACAGTAATATCTCCACATTGCAAGGTGCAATTCTGAAATTTTTTGCTTTTTCCTGCTAATCCTAGCATGATAAAGAAGATTCAAAGAGAGTGAGATGCCAGCTACTTTCATTCAGTCAGTAGCTTCAAACATTTCTGGTATATGAATAACATGATGTTTTTCAATGGCAAAAATCAATGAATATTGTAAATGCACAAACAGTAATATCTCCACATTGCAAGGTGCAATTCTGAAATTTTTTGCTTTTTCCTGCTAATCCTAGCATGATAAAGAAGATTCAAAGAGAGTGAGATGCCAGCTCCTTTCATTCAGTCAGTAGCTACAAACATTTCTGGACGTTTTTCAATGGCAAAAATCAATGAATATTGTAAATGCACAAACAGTAATATCTCCACATTGCAAGGTGCAATTCTGAAATTTTTTGCTTTTTCCTGCTAATCCTAGCATGATAAAGAAGATTCAAAGAGAGTGAGATGCCAGCTCCTTTCATTCAGTCAGTAGCTTCAAACATTTCTGGTATATGAATAACATGATGTTTTTCAATGGCAAAAATCAATGAATATTGTAAATGCACAAACAGTAATATCTCCACATTGCAAGGTGCAATTCTGAAATTTTTTGCTTTTTCCTGCTAATCCTAGCATGAAAAAGAAGATTCAAAGAGAGTGAGATGCCAGCTCCTTTCATTCAGTCAGTAGCTTCAAACATTTCTGGTATATGAATAACATGATGTTTTTCAATGGCAAAAATCAATGAATATTGTAAATGCACAAACAGTAATATCTCCACATTGCAAGGTGCAATTCTGAAATTTTTTGCTCTTTCCTGCTAATCCTAGCATGATAAAGAAGATTCAAAGAGAGTGAGATGCCAGCTCCTTTCATTCAGTCAGTAGCTTCAAACATTTCTGGACGTTTTTCAATGGCAAAAATCAATGAATATTGTAAATGCACAAACAGTAATATCTCCACATTGCAAGGTGCAATTCTGAAATTTTTTGCTTTCTCCTGCTAATCCTAGCATGATAAAGAAGATTCAAAGAGAGTGAGATGCCAGCTCCTTTCATTCAGTCAGTAGCTTCAAACATTTCTGGACGTTTTTCAATGGCAAAAATCAATGAATATTGTAAATGCACAAACAGTAATATCTCCACATTGCAAGGTGCAATTGTGAAATTTTTTGCTTTTTCCTGCTAATCCTAGCATGATAAAGAAGATTCAAAGAGAGTGAGATGCCAGCTCCTTTCTTTCAGTCAGTAGCTTCAAACATTTCTGGACGTTTTTCAATGGCAAAAATCAATGAATATTGTAAATGCACAAACAGTAATATCTCCACATTGCAAGGTGCAATTCTGAAATTTTTGCTTTTTCCTGCTAAGCCTAGCATGATAAAGAAGATTCAAAGAGAGTGAGATGCCAGCTCCTTTCATTCAGTCAGTAGCTTCAAACATTTCTGGTATATGAATAACATGATGTTTTTCAATGGCAAAAATCAATGAATATTGTAAATGCACAAACAGTAATATCTCCACATTGCAAGGTGCAATTCTGAAATTTTTTGCTTTTTCCTGCTAATCCTAGCATGATAAAGAAGATTCAAAGAGAGTGAGATGCCAGCTCCTTTCATTCAGTCAGTAGCTTCAAACATTTCTGGTATATGAATAACATGATGTTTTTCAATGGCAAAAATCAATGAATATTGTAAATGCACAAACAGTAATATCTCCACATTGCAAGGTGCAATTCTGAAATTTTTTGCTTTTTCCTGCTAATCCTAGCATGATAAAGAAGATTCAAAGAGAGTGAGATGCCAGCTCCTTTCATTCAGTCCTTAGCTTCAAACATTTCTGGATGTTTTTCAATGGCAAAAATCAATGAATATTGTAAATGCACAAACAGTAATATCTCCACATTGCAAGGTGCAATTCTGAAATTTTTTGCTTTTTCCTGCTAATCCTAGCATGATAAAGAAGATTCAAAGAGAGTGAGATGCCAGCTCCTTTCATTCAGTCAGTAGCTTCAAACATTTCTGGACGTTTTTCAATGGCAAAAATCAATGAATATTGTAAATGCACAAACAGTAATATCTCCACATTGCAAGGTGCAATTCTGAAATTTTTTGCTTTTTCCTGCTAATCCTAGCATGATAAAGAAGATTCAAAGAGAGTGAGATGCCAGCTCCTTTCATTCAGTCAGTAGCTTCAAACATTTCTGGACGTTTTTCAATGGCAAAAATCAATGAATATTGTAAATGCACAAACAGTAATATCTCCACATTGCAAGGTGCAATTCTGAAATTTTTTGCTTTTTCCTGCTAATCCTAGCATGATAAAGAAGATTCAAAGAGAGTGAGATGCCAGCTCCTTTCATTCAGTCAGTAGCTTCAAACATTTCTGGACGTTTTTCAATGGCAAAAATCAATGAATATTGTAAATGCACAAACAGTAATATCTCCACATTGCAAGGTGCAATTCTGAAATTTTTTGCTTTTTCCTGCTAATCCTAGCATGATAAAGAAGATTCAAAGAGAGTGAGATGCCAGCTCTTTTCATTCAGTCAGTAGCTTCAAACATTTCTGGTATATGAATAACATGATGTTTTTCAATGGCAAAAATCAATGAATATTGTAAATGCACAAACAGTAATATCTCCACATTGCAAGGTGCAATTCTGAAATTTTTTGCTTTTTCCTGCTAATCCTAGCATGATAAAGAAGAATCAAAGAGAGTGAGATGCCAGCTCCTTTCATTCAGTCAGTAGCTTCAAACATTTCTGGACGTTTTTCAATGGCAAAAATCAATGAATAATGTAAATGCACAAACAGTAATATCTCCACATTGCAAGGTGCAATTCTGAAATTTTTTGCTTTTTCCTGCTAATCCTAGCATGATAAAGAAGATTCAAAGAGAGTGAGATGCCAGCTCCTTTCATTCAGTCAGTAGCTTCAAACATTTCTGGTATATGAATAACATGATGTTTTTCAATGGCAAAAATCAATGAATATTGTAAATGCACAAACAGTAATATCTCCACATTGCAAGGTGCAATTCTGAAATTTTTTGCTTTTTACTGCTAATCCTAGCATGATAAAGAAGATTCAAAGAGAGTGAGATGCCAGCTCCTTTCATTCAGTCAGTAGCTTCAAACATTTCTGGACGTTTTTCAATGGCAAAAATCAATGAATATTGTAAATGCACAAACAGTAATATCTCCACATTGCAAGGTGCAATTCTGAAATTTTTTGCTTTTTCCTGCTAATCCTAGCATGATAAAGAAGATTCAAAGAGAGTGAGATGCCAGCTCCTTTCATTCAGTCAGTAGCTTCAAACATTTCTGGTATATGAATAACATGATGTTTTTCAATGTCAAAAATCAATGAATATTGTAAATGCACAAACAGTAATATCTCCACATTGCAAGGTGCAATTCTGAAATTTTTTGCTCTTTCGTGCTAATCCTAGCATGATAAAGAAGATTCAAAGAGAGTGAGATGCCAGCTCCTTTCATTCAGTCAGTAGCATCAAACATTTCTGGTATATGAATAACATGATGTTTTTCAATGGCAAAAATCAATGAATATTGTAAATGCACAAACAGTAATATCTCCACATTGCAAGGTGCAATTCTGAAATTTTTTGCTTTTTCCTGCTAATCCTAGCATGATAAAGAAGATTCAAAGAGAGTGAGATGCCAGCTCCTTTCATTCAGTCAGTAGCTTCAAACATTTCTGGTATATGAATAACATGATGTTTTTCAATGGCAAAAATCAATGAATATTGTAAATGCACAAACAGTAATATCTCCACACTGCAAGGTGCAATTCTGAAATTTTTTGCTCTTTCCTGCTAATCCTAGCATGATAAAGAAGATTCAAAGAGAGTGAGATGCCAGCTCCTTTCATTCAGTCAGTAGCTTCAAACATTTCTGGACGTTTTTCAATGGCAAAAATCAATGAATCAATGAATATTGTAAATGCACAAACAGTAATATCTCCACATTGCAAGGTGCATTTCTGAAATTTTTTGCTTTTTCCTGCTAATCCTAGCATGATAAAGAAGATTCAAAGAGAGTGAGATGCCAGCTCCTTTCATTCAGTCAGTAGCTTCAAACATTTCTGGACGTTTTTCAATGGCAAAAATCAATGAATATTGTAAATGCACAAACAGTAATATCTCCACATTGCAAGGTGCAATTCTGAAATTTTTTGCTTTTTCCTGCTAATCCTAGCATGATAAAGAAGATTCAAAGAGAGTGAGATGCCAGCTCCTTTCATTCAGTCAGTAGCTTCAAACATTTCTGGTATATGAATAACATGATGTTTTTCAATGTCAAAAATCAATGAATATTGTAAATGCACAAACAGTAATATCTCCACATTGCAAGGTGCAATTCTGAAATTTTTTGCTCTTTCCTGCTAATCCTAGCATGATAAAGAAGATTCAAAGAGAGTGAGATGCCAGCTCCTTTCATTCAGTCAGTAGCATCAAACATTTCTGGTATATGAATAACATGATGTTTTTCAATGGCAAAAATCAATGAATATTGTAAATGCACAAACAGTAATATCTCCACATTGCAAGGTGCAATTCTGAAATTTTTTGCTTTTTCCTGCTAATCCTAGCATGATAAAGAAGATTCAAAGAGAGTGAGATGCCAGCTCCTTTCATTCAGTCAGTAGCTTCAAACATTTCTGGTATATGAATAACATGATGTTTTTCAATGGCAAAAATCAATGAATATTGTAAATGCACAAACAGTAATATCTCCACACTGCAAGGTGCAATTCTGAAATTTTTTGCTCTTTCCTGCTAATCCTAGCATGATAAAGAAGATTCAAAGAGAGTGAGATGCCAGCTCCTTTCATTCAGTCAGTAGCTTCAAACATTTCTGGACGTTTTTCAATGGCAAAAATCAATGAATCAATGAATATTGTAAATGCACAAACAGTAATATCTCCACATTGCAAGGTGCATTTCTGAAATTTTTTGCTTTTTCCTGCTAATCCTAGCATGATAAAGAAGATTCAAAGAGAGTGAGATGCCAGCTCCTTTCATTCAGTCAGTAGCTTCAAACATTTCTGGACGTTTTTCAATGGCAAAAATCAATGAATATTGTAAATGCACAAACAGTAATATCTCCACATTGCAAGGTGCAATTGTGAAATTTTTTGCTTTTTCCTGCTAATCCTAGCATGATAAAGAAGATTCAAAGAGAGTGAGATGCCAGCTCCTTTCTTTCAGTCAGTAGCTTCAAACATTTCTGGACGTTTTTCAATGGCAAAAATCAATGAATATTGTAAATGCACAAACAGTAATATCTCCACATTGCAAGGTGCAATTCTGAAATTTTTGCTTTTTCCTGCTAAGCCTAGCATGATAAAGAAGATTCAAAGAGAGTGAGATGCCAGCTCCTTTCATTCAGTCAGTAGCTTCAAACATTTCTGGTATATGAATAACATGATGTTTTTCAATGGCAAAAATCAATGAATATTGTAAATGCACAAACAGTAATATCTCCACATTGCAAGGTGCAATTCTGAAATTTTTTGCTTTTTCCTGCTAATCCTAGCATGATAAAGAAGATTCAAAGAGAGTGAGATGCCAGCTCCTTTCATTCAGTCAGTAGCTTCAAACATTTCTGGTATATGAATAACATGATGTTTTTCAATGGCAAAAATCAATGAATATTGTAAATGCACAAACAGTAATATCTCCACATTGCAAGGTGCAATTCTGAAATTTTTTGCTTTTTCCTGCTAATCCTAGCATGATAAAGAAGATTCAAAGAGAGTGAGATGCCAGCTCCTTTCATTCAGTCCTTAGCTTCAAACATTTCTGGATGTTTTTCAATGGCAAAAATCAATGAATATTGTAAATGCACAAACAGTAATATCTCCACATTGCAAGGTGCAATTCTGAAATTTTTTGCTTTTTCCTGCTAATCCTAGCATGATAAAGAAGATTCAAAGAGAGTGAGATGCCAGCTCCTTTCATTCAGTCAGTAGCTTCAAACATTTCTGGACGTTTTTCAATGGCAAAAATCAATGAATATTGTAAATGCACAAACAGTAATATCTCCACATTGCAAGGTGCAATTCTGAAATTTTTTGCTTTTTCCTGCTAATCCTAGCATGATAAAGAAGATTCAAAGAGAGTGAGATGCCAGCTCCTTTCATTCAGTCAGTAGCTTCAAACATTTCTGGACGTTTTTCAATGGCAAAAATCAATGAATATTGTAAATGCACAAACAGTAATATCTCCACATTGCAAGGTGCAATTCTGAAATTTTTTGTTTTTTCCTGCTAATCCTAGCATGATAAAGAAGATTCAAAGAGAGTGAGATGCCAGCTCCTTTCATTCAGTCAGTAGCTTCAAACATTTCTGGACGTTTTTCAATGGCAAAAATCAATGAATATTGTAAATGCACAAACAGTAATATCTCCACATTGCAAGGTGCAATTCTGAAATTTTTTGCTTTTTCCTGCTAATCCTAGCATGATAAAGAAGATTCAAAGAGAGTGAGATGCCAGCTCCTTTCATTCAGTCAGTAGCTTCAAACATTTCTGGACGTTTTTCAATGGCAAAAATCAATGAATATTGTAAATGCACAAACAGTAATATCTCCACATTGCAAGGTGCAATTCTGAAATTTTTTGCTTTTTCCTGCTAATCCTAGCATGATAAAGAAGATTCAAAGAGAGTGAGATGCCAGCTCCTTTCATTTAGTCAGTAGCTTCAAACATTTCTGTTATATGAATAACATGATGTTTTTCAATGGCAAAAATCAATGAATATTGTAAATGCACAAACAGTAATATCTCCACATTGCAAGGTGCAATTCTGAAATTTTTTGCTTTTTCCTGCTAATCCTAGCATGATAAAGAAGAATCAAAGAGAGTGAGATGCCAGCTCCTTTCATTCAGTCAGTAGCTTCAAACATTTCTGGACGTTTTTCAATGGCAAAAATCAATGAATAATGTAAATGCACAAACAGTAATATCTCCACATTGCAAGGTGCAATTCTGAAATTTTTTGCTTTTTCCTGCTAATACTAGCATGATAAAGAAGATTCAAAGAGAGTGAGATGCCAGCTCCTTTCATTCAGTCAGTAGCTTCAAACATTTCTGGTATATGAATAACATGATGTTTTTCAATGGCAAAAATCAATGAATATTGTAAATGCACAAACAGTAATATCTCCACATTGCAAGGTGCAATTCTGAAATTTTTTGCTTTTTACTGCTAATCCTAGCATGATAAAGAAGATTCAAAGAGAGTGAGATGCCAGCTCCTTTCATTCAGTCAGTAGCTTCAAACATTTCTGGACGTTTTTCAATGGCAAAAATCAATGAATATTGTAAATGCACAAACAGTAATATCTCCACATTGCAAGGTGCAATTCTGAAATTTTTTGCTTTTTCCTGCTAATCCTAGCATGATAAAGAAGATTCAAAGAGAGTGAGATGCCAGCTCCTTTCATTCAGTCAGTAGCTTCAAACATTTCTGGTATATGAATAACATGATGTTTTTCAATGGCAAAAATCAATGAATATTGTAAATGCACAAACAGTAATATCTCCACATTGCAAGGTGCAATTCTGAAATTTTTTGCTTTATCCTGCTAATCCTAGCATGATAAAGAAGATTCAAAGAGAGTGAGATGCCAGCTCCTTTCATTCAGTCAGTAGCTTCAAACATTTCTGGTATATGAATAACATGATGTTTTTCAATAGCAAAAATCAATGAATATTGTAAATGCACAAACAGTAATATCTCCACATTGCAAGGTGCAATTCTGAAATTTTTTGCTTTTACCTGCTAATCCTAGCATGATAAAGAAGATTCAAAGAGAGTGAGATGCCAGCTCCTTTCATTCAGTCAGTAGCTTCAAACATTTCTGGACGTTTTTCAATGGCAAAAATCAATGAATATTGTAAATGCACAAACAGTAATATCTCCACATTGCAAGGTGCAATTCTGAAATTTTTTGCTTTTTCCTGCTAATCCTAGCATGATAAAGAAGATTCAAAGAGAGTGAGATGCCAGCTCCTTTCATTCAGTCAGTAGCTTCAAACATTTCTGGTATATAAATAACATGATGTTTTTCAATGGCAAAAATCAATGAATATTGTAAATGCACAAACAGTAATATCTCCACATTGCAAGGTGCAATTCTGAAATTTTTTGCTTTTTCCTGCTAATCCTAGCATGATAAAGAAGATTCAAAGAGAGTGAGATGCCAGCTCCTTTCATTCAGTCAGTAGCTTCAAACATTTCTGGACGTTTTTCAATGGCAAAAATCAATGAATATTGTAAATGCACAAACAGTAATATCTCCACATTGCAAGGTGCAATTCTGAAATTTTTTGCTTTTTCCTGCTAATCCTAGCATGATAAAGAAGATTCAAAGAGAGTGAGATGCCAGCTCCTTTCATTCAGTCAGTAGCTTCAAACATTTCTGGACGTTTTTCAATGGCAAAAATCAATGAATATTGTAAATGCACAAACAGTAATATCTCCACATTGCAATGTGCAATTCTGAAATTTTTTGCTTTTTCCTGCTAATCCTAGCATGATAAAGAAGATTCAAAGAGAGTGAGATGCCAGCTCCTTTCATTCAGTCAGTAGCTTCAAACATTTCTGGTATATGAATAACATGATGTTTTTCAATGGCAAAAATCAATGAATATTGTAAATGCACAAACAGTAATATCTCCACATTGCAAGGTGTAATTCTGAAATTTTTTGCTTTTTACTGGTAATCCTAGCATGATAAAGAAGATTCAAAGAGAGTGAGATGCCAGCTCCTTTCATTCAGTCAGTAGCTTCAAACATTTCTGGACGTTTTTCAAAGGCAAAAATCAATGAATATTGTAAATGCACAAACAGTAATATCTCCACATTGCAAGGTGCAATAATGAAATTTTTTGCTTTTTCCTGCTAATCCTAGCATGATAAAGAAGATTCAAAGAGAGTGAGATGCCAGCTCCTTTCATTCAGTCAGTAGCTTCAAACATTTCTGGACGTTTTTCAATGGCAAAAATCAATGAATATTGTAAATGCACAAACAGTAATATCTCCACATTGCAAGGTGCAATTCTGAAATGTTTTGCTTTTTCCTGCTAATCCTAGCATGATAAGGAAGATTCAAAGAGAGTGAGATGCCAGCTCCTTTCATTCAGTCAGTACCTTCAAACATTTCTGGACGTTTTTCAATGGCAAAAATCAATGAATATTGTAAATGCACAAACAGTAATATCTCCACATTGCAAGGTGCAATTCTGAAATTTTTTGCTTTTTCCTGCTAATCCTAGCATGATAAAGTAGATTCAAAGAGAGTGAGATGCCAGCTCCTTTCATTCAGTCAGTAGCTTCAAACATTTCTGGTATATGAATAACATGATGTTTTTCAATGGCAAAAATCAATGAATATTGTAAATGCACAAACAGTAATATCGCCACATTGCAAGGTGCAATTCTGAAATTTTTTGCTTTTTACTGCTAATCCTAGCATGATAAAGAAGATTCAAAGAGAGTGAGATGCCAGCTCCTTTCATTCAGTCAGTAGCTTCAAACATTTCTGGACGTTTTTCAATGGCAAAAATCAATGAATATTGTAAATGCACAAACAGTAATATCTCCACATTGCAAGGTGCAATTCTGAAATTTTTTGCTTTTTCCTGCTAATCCTAGCATGATAAAGAAGATTCAAAGAGAGTGAGATGCCAGCTCCTTTCATTCAGTCAGTAGCTTCAAACATTTCTGGTATATGAATAACATGATGTTTTTCAATGGCAAAAATCAATGAATATTTTAAATGAACAAACAGTAATATCTCCACATTGCAAGGTGCAATTCTGAATTTTTTTGCTTTTTCCTGCTAATCCTAGCATGATAAAGAAGATTCAAAGAGAGTGAGATGCCAGCTCCTTTCATTCAGTCAGTAGCTTCAAACATTTCTGGACGTTTTTCAATGGCAAAAATCAATGAATATTGTAAATGCACAAACAGTAATATCTCCACATTGCAAGGTGCAATTCTGAAATTTTTTGCTTTTTCCTGCTAATCCTAGCATGATAAAGAAGATTCAAAGAGAGTGAGATGCCAGCTCCTTTCATTCAGTCAGTAGCTTCAAACATTTCTGGACGTTTTTCAATGGCAAAAATCAATGAATATTGTAAATGCACAAACAGTAATATCTCCACATTGCAAGGTGCAATTCTGAAATTTTTTGCTTTTTCCTGCTAATCCTAGCATGATAAAGAAGATTCAAAGAGAGTGAGATGCCAGCTCCTTTCATTCAGTCAGTAGCTTCAAACATTTCTGGACGTTTTTCAATGGCAAAAATCAATGAATATTGTAAATGCACAAACAGTAATATCTCCACATTGCAAGGTGCAATTCTGAAATTTTTTGCTTTTTCCTGCTAATCCTAGCATGATAAAGAAGATTCAAAGAGAGTGAGATGCCAGCTCCTTTCATTCAGTCAGTAGCTTCAAACATTTCTGGTATATGAATAACATGATGTTTTTCAATGGCAAAAATCAATGAATATTGTAAATGCACAAACAGTAATATCTCCACATTGCAAGGTGCAATTCTGAAATTTTTTGCTTTTTCCTGCTAATCCTAGCATGATAAAGAAGATTCAAAGAGAGTGAGATGCCAGCTCCTTTCATTCAGTCAGTAGCTTCAAACATTTCTGGATGTTTTTCAATGGCAAAAATCAATGAATATTGTAAATGCACAAACAGTAATATCTCCACATTGCAAGGTGCAATTCTGAAATTTTTTGCTTTTTCCTGCTAATCCTAGCATGATAAAGAAGATTCAAAGAGAGTGAGATGCCAGCTCCTTTCATTCAGTCAGTAGCTTCAAACATTTCTGGACGTTATTCAATGGCAAAAATCAATGAATATTGAAAATGCACAAACAGCAATATCTCCACATTGCAAGGTGCAATTCTGAAATTTTTTGCTTTTTCCTGCTAATCCTAGCATGATAAAGAAGATTCAAAGAGAGTGAGATGCCAGCTCCTTTCATTCAGTCAGTAGCTTCAAACATTTCTGGATGTTTTTCAATGGCAAAAATCAATGAATATTGTAAATGCACAAACAGTAATATCTCCACATTGCAAGGTGCAATTCTGAAATTTTTTGCTTTTTCCTGCTAATCCTAGCATGATAAAGAAGATTCAAAGAGAGTGAGATGCCAGCTCCTTTCATTCAGTCAGTAGCTTCAAACATTTCTGGATGTTTTTCAATGGCAAAAATCAATGAATATTGTAAATGCACAAACAGTAATATCTCCACATTGCAAGGTGCAATTCTGAAATTTTTTGCTTTTTCCTGCTAATCCTAGCATGATAAAGAAGATTCAAAGAGAGTGAGATGCCAGCTCCTTTCATTCAGTCAGTAGCTTCAAACATTTCTGGTATATGAATAACATGATATTTTTCAATGGCAAAAATCAATGAATATTGTAAAAGCACAAACAGTAATATCTCCACATTGCAAGGTGCAATTCTGAAATTTTTTGCTTTTTCCTGCTAATCCTAGCATGATAAAGAAGATTCAAAGAGAGTGAGATGCCAGCTCCTTTCATTCAGTCAGTAGCTTCAAACATTTCTGGTATATGAATAACATGATGTTTTTCAATGGCAAAAATCAATGAATATTGTAAATGCACAAACAGTAATATCTCCACATTGCAAGGTGCAATTCTGAAATTTTTTGCTTTTTCCTGCTAATCCTAGCATGATAAAGAAGAAACAAAGAGAGTGAGATGCCAGCTCCTTTCATTCAGTCAGTAGCTTCAAACATTTCTGGACGTTTTTCAATTGCAAAAATCAATGAATATTGTAAATGCACAAACAGTAATATCTCCACATTGCAAGGTGCAATTCTGAAATTTTTTGCTTTTTCCTGCTAATCCTAGCATGATAAAGAAGATTCAAAGAGAGTGAGATGCCAGCTCCTTTCATTCAGTCAGTAGCTTCAAACATTTCTGGTATATAAATAACATGATGTTTTTCAATGGCAAAAATCAATGAATATTGTAAATGCACAAACAGTAATATCTCCACATTGCAAGGTGCAATTCTGAAATTTTTTGCTTTTTCCTGCTAATCCTAGCATGATAAAGAAGATTCAAAGAGAGTGAGATGCCAGCTCCTTTCATTCAGTCAGTAGCTTCAAACATTTCTGGACGTTTTTCAATGGCAAAAATCAATGAATATTGTAAATGCACAAACAGTAATATCTCCACATTGCAAGGTGCAATTCTGAAATTTTTTGCTTTTTCCTGCTAATCCTAGCATGATAAAGAAGATTCAAAGAGAGTGAGATGCCAGCTCCTTTCATTCAGTCAGTAGCTTCAAACATTTCTGGACGTTTTTCAATGGCAAAAATCAATGAATATTGTAAATGCACAAACAGTAATATCTCCACATTGCAAGGTGCAATTCTGAAATTTTTTGCTTTTTCCTGCTAATCCTAGCATGATAAAGAATATTCAAAGAGAGTGAGATGCCAGCTCCTTTCATTCAGTCAGTAGCTTCAAACATTTCTGGTATATGAATAACATGATGTTTTTCAATGGCAAAAATCAATGAATATTGTAAATGCACAAACAGTAATATCTCCACATTGCAAGGTGTAATTCTGAAATTTTTTGCTTTTTACTGGTAATCCTAGCATGATAAAGAAGATTCAAAGAGAGTGAGATGCCAGCTCCTTTCATTCAGTCAGTAGCTTCAAACATTTCTGGACGTTTTTCAATGGCAAAAATCAATGAATATTGTAAATGCACAAACAGTAATATCTCCACATTGCAAGGTGCAATTCTGAAATTTTTTGCTTTTTCCTGCTAATCCTAGCATGATAAAGAAGATTCAAAGAGAGTGAGATGCCAGCTCCTTTCATTCAGTCAGTAGCTTCAAACATTTCTGGTATATGAATAACATGATGTTTTTCAATGGCAAAAATCAATGAATATTGTAAATGCACAAACAGTAATATCTCCACATTGCAAGGTGCAATTCTGAAATTTTTTGCTTTTTACTGCTAATCCTAGCATGATAAAGAAGATTCAAAGAGAGTGAGATGCCAGCTCCTTTCATTCAGTCAGTAGCTTCAAACATTTCTGGACATTTTTCAATGGCAAAAATCAATGAATATTGTAAATGCACAAACAGTAATATCTCCACATTGCAAGGTGCAATTCTGAAATTTTTTGCTTTTTCCTGCTAATCCTAGCATGATAAAGAAGATTCAAAGAGAGTGAGATGCCAGCTCCTTTCATTCAGTCAGTAGCTTCAAACATTTCTGGTATATGAATAACATGATGTTTTTCAATGGCAAAAATCAATGAATATTGTAAATGCACAAACAGTAATATCTCCACATTGCAAGGTGCAATTCTGAATTTTTTTCTTTTTCCTGCTAATCCTAGCATGATAAAGAAGATTCAAAGAGAGTGAGATGCCAGCTCCTTTCATTCAGTCAGTAGCTTCAAACATTTCTGGACGTTTTTCAATGGCAAAAATCAATGAATATTGTAAATGCACAAACAGTAATATCTCCACATTGCAAGGTGCAATTCTGAAATTTTTTGCTTTTTCCTGCTAATCCTAGCATGATAAAGAAGATTCAAAGAGAGTGAGATGCCAGCTCCTTTCATTCAGTCAGTAGCTTCAAACATTTCTGGACGTTTTTCAATTGCAAAAATCAATGAATATTGTAAATGCACAAACAGTAATATCTCCACATTGCAAGGTGCAATTCTGAAATTTTTTGCTTTTTCCTGCTAATCCTAGCATGATAAAGAAGATTCAAAGAGAGTGAGATGCCAGCTCCTTTCATTCAGTCAGTAGCTTCAAACATTTCTGGACGTTTTTCAATGGCAAAAATCAATGAATATTGTAAATGCACAAACAGTAATATCTCCACATTGCAAGGTGCAATTCTGAAATTTTTTGCTTTTTCCTGCTAATCCTAGCATGATAAAGAAGATTCAAAGAGAGTGAGATGCCAGCTCCTTTCATTCAGTCAGTAGCTTCAAACATTTCTGGTATATGAATAACATGATGTTTTTCAATGGCAAAAATCAATTAATATTGTAAATGCACAAACAGTAATATCTCCACATAACAAGGAGCAATTCTGAAATTTTTTGCCTTTTACTGCTAATCCTAGAATGATAAAGAAGATTCAAAGAGAGTGAGATGCCAGCTCCTTTCATTCAATCAGTAGCTTCAAACGTTTCTGGACGTTTTTCAATGGCAAAAATCAATGAATATTGTAAATGCACAAACAGTAATATCTCCACATTGCAAGGTGCAATTCTGAAATTTTTTGCTTTTTCCTGCTAATCCTAGCATGATAAAGAAGATTCAAAGAGAGTGAGATGCCAGCTCCTTTCATTCAGTCAGTAGCTTCAAACATTTCTGGTATATGAATAACATGATGTTTTTCAATGGCAAAAATCAATGAATATTGTAAATGCACAAACAGTAATATCTCCACATTGCAAGGTGCAATTCTGAAATTTTTTGCTTTTTCCTGCTAATCCTAGCATGATAAAGAAGATTCAAAGAGAGTGAGATGCCAGCTCCTTTCATTCAGTCTGTAGCTTCAAACATTTCTGGTATATGAATAACATGATGTTTTTCAATGGCAAAAATCAATGAATATTGTAAATGCACAAACAGTAATATCTCCACATAACAAGGAGCAATTCTGAAATTTTTTGCCTTTTACTGCTAATCCTAGAATGATAAAGAAGATTCAAAGAGAGTGAGATGCCAGCTCCTTTCATTCAATCAGTAGCTTCAAACATTTCTGGACGTTTTTCAATGGCAAAAATCAATGAATATTGTAAATGCACAAACAGTAATATCTCCACATTGCAAGGTGCAATTCTGAAATTTTTTGCTTTTTCCTGCTAATCCTAGCATGATAAAGAAGATTCAAAGAGAGTGAGATGCCAGCTCCTTTCATTCAGTCAGTAGCTTCAAACATTTCTGGTATATGAATAACATGATGTTTTTCAATGGCAAAAATCAATGAATATTGTAAATGCACAAACAGTAATATCTCCACATTGCAAGGTGCAATTCTGAAATTTTTTGCTTTTTCCTGCTAATCCTAGCATGATAAAGAAGATTCAAAGAGAGTGAGATGCCAGCTCCTTTCATTCAGTCAGTAGCTTCAAACATTTCTGGACGTTTTTCAATGGCAAAAATCAATGAATATTGTAAATGCACAAACAGTAATATCTCCACATTGCAATGTGCAATTCTGAAATTTTTTGCTTTTTCCTGCTAATCCTAGCATGATAAAGAAGATTCAAAGAGAGTGAGATGCCAGCTCCTTTCATTCAGTCAGTAGCTTCAAACATTTCTGTTATATGAATAACATGATGTTTTTCAATGGCAAAAATCAATGAATATTGTAAATGCACAAACAGTAATATCTCCACATTGCAAGGTGCAATTCTGAAATTTTTTGCTTTTTCCTGCTAATCCTAGCATGAAAAAGAAGTTTCAAAGAGAGTGAGATGCCAGCTCCTTTCATTCAGTCAGTAGCTTCAAACATTTCTGGACGTTTTTCAATGGCAAAAATCAATGAATATTGTAAATGCACAAACAGTAATATCTCCACATTGCAAGGTGCAATTCTGAAATTTTTTGCTTTTTCCTGCTAATCCTAGCATGATAAAGAAGATTCAAAGAGAGTGAGATGCCAGCTCCTTTCATTCAGTCAGTAGCTTCAAACATTTCTGGTATATGAATAACATGATGTTTTTCAATGGCAAAAATCAATGAATATTGTAAATGCACAAACAGTAATATCTCCACATTGCAAGGTGCAATTCTGAAATTTTTTGCTTTTTCCTGCTAATCCTAGCATGATAAAGAAGATTCAAAGAGAGTGAGATGCCAGCTCCTTTCATTCAGTCAGTAGCTTCAAACATTTCTGGACGTTTTTCAATGGCAAAAATCAATGAATAGTTTAAATGCACAAACAGTAATATCTCCACATTGCAAGGTGCAATTCTGAAATTTTTTGCTTTTTCCTGCTAATCCTAGCATGATAAAGAAGATTCAAAGAGAGTGAGATGCCAGCTCCTTTCATTCAGTCAGTAACTTCAAACATTTCTGGACGTTTTTCAATGGCAAAAATCAATGAATATTGTAAATGAACAAACAGTAATATCTCCACATTGCAAGGTGCAATACTGAAATTTTTTGCTTTTTCCTGCTAATCCTAGCATGATAAAGAAGATTCAAACAGAGTGAGATGCCAGCTCCTTTCATTCAGTCAGTAGCTTCAAACATTTCTGGTATATGAATAACATGATGTTTTTCAATGGCAAAAATCAATGAATATTGTAAATGCACAAACAGTAATATCTCCACATTGCAAGGTGCAATTCTGAATTTTTTTGCTTTTTCCTGCTAATCCTAGCATGATAAAGAAGATTCAAAGAGAGTGAGATGCCAGCTCCTTTCATTCAGTCAGTAGCTTCAAACATTTCTGGACGTTTTTCAATGGCAAAAATCAATGAATATTGTAAATGCACAAACAGTAATATCTCCACATTGCAAGGTGCAATTCTGAAATTTTTTGCTTTTTCCTGCTAATCCTAGCATGATAAAGAAGATTCAAAGAGAGTGAGATGCCAGCTCCTTTCATTCAGTCAGTAACTTCAAACATTTCTGGACATTTTTCAATGGCAAAAATCAATGAATATTGTAAATGAACAAACAGTAATATCTCCACATTGCAAGGTGCAATACTGAAATTTTTTGCTTTTTCCTGCTAATCCTAGCATGATAAAGAAGATTCAAACAGAGTGAGATGCCAGCTCCTTTCATTCAGTCAGTAGCTTCAAACATTTCTGGTATATGAATAACATGATGTTTTTCAATGGCAAAAATCAATGAATATTGTAAATGCACAAACAGTAATATCTCCACATTGCAAGGTGCAATTCTGAATTTTTTTGCTTTTTCCTGCTAATCCTAGCATGATAAAGAAGATTCAAAGAGAGTGAGATGCCAGCTCGTTTCATTCAGTCAGTAGCTTCAAACATTTCTGGACGTTTTTCAATGGCAAAAATCAATGAATATTGTAAATGCACAAACAGTAATATCTCCACATTGCAAGGTGCAATTCTGAAATTTTTTGCTTTTTCCTGCTAATCCTAGCATGATAAAGAAGATTCAAAGAGAGTGAGATGCCAGCTCCTTTCATTCAGTCAGTAGCTTCAAACATTTCTGGACGTTTTTCAATGGCAAAAATCAATGAATATTGTAAATGCACAAACAGTAATATCTCCACATTGCAAGGTGCAATTCTGAAATTTTTTGCTTTTTCCTGCTAATCCTAGCATGATAAAGAAGATTCAAAGAGAGTGAGATGCCAGCTCCTTTCATTCAGTCAGTAGCTTCAAACATTTCTGGACGTTTTTCAATGGCAAAAATCAATGAATATTGTAAATGCACAAACAGTAATATCTCCACATTGCAAGGTGCAATTCTGAAATTTTTTGCTTTTTCCTGCTAATCCTAGCATGATAAAGAAGATTCAAAGAGAGTGAGATGCCAGCTCCTTTCATTCAGTCAGTAGCTTCAAACATTTCTGGTATATGAATAACATGATGTTTTTCAATGGCAAAAATCAATGAATATTGTAAATGCACAAACAGTAATATCTCCACATTGCAAGGTGCAATTCTGAATTTTTTTGCTTTTTCCTGCTAATCCTAGCATGATAAAGAAGATTCAAAGAAAGTGAGATGCCAGCTCCTTTCATTCAGTCAGTAGCTTCAAACATTTCTGGACGTTTTTCAATGGCAAAAATCAATGAATATTGTAAATGCACAAACAGTAATATCTCCACATTGCAAGGTGCAATTCTGAAATTTTTTGCTTTTTCCTGCTAATCCTAGCATGATAAAGAAGATTCAAAGAGAGTGAGATGCCAGCTCCTTTCATTCAGTCAGTAGCTTCAAACATTTCTGGTATATGAATAACATGATGTTTTTCAATGGCAAAAATCAATGAATATTGTAAATGCACAAACAGTAATATCTCCACATTGCAAGGAGCAATTCTGAAATTTTTTGCCTTTTACTGCTAATCCTAGAATGATAAAGAAGATTCAAAGAGAGTGAGATGCCAGCTCCTTTCATTCAATCAGTAGCTTCAAACATTTCTGGACGTTTTTCAATGGCAAAAATCAATGAATATTGTAAATGCACAAACAGTAATATCTCCACATTGCAAGGTGCAATTCTGAAATTTTTTGCTTTTTCCTGCTAATCCTAGCATGATAAAGAAGATTCAAAGAGAGTGAGATGCCAGCTCCTTTCATTCAGTCAGTAGCTTCAAACATTTCTGGACGTTTTTCAATGGCAAAAATCAATGAATATTGTAAATGCACAAACAGTAATATCTCCACATTGCAAGGTGCAATTCTGAAATTTTTTGCTTTTTCCTGCTAATCCTAGCATGATAAAGAAGATTCAAAGAGAGTGAGATGCCAGCTCCTTTCATTCAGTCAGTAGCTTCAAACATTTCTGGTATATGAATAACATGATGTTTTTCAATGGCAAAAATCAATGAATATTGTAAATGCACAAACAGTAATATCTCCACATTGCAAGGTGCAATTCTGAAATTTTTTGCTTTTTACTGCTAATCCTAGCATGATAAAGAAGATTCAAAGAGAGTGAGATGCCAGCTCCTTTCATTCAGTCAGTAGCTTCAAACATTTCTGGACATTTTTCAATGGCAAAAATCAATGAATATTGTAAATGCACAAACAGTAATATCTCCACATTGCAAGGTGCAATTCTGAAATTTTTTGCTTTTTCCTGCTAATCCTAGCATGATAAAGAAGATTCAAAGAGAGTGAGATGCCAGCTCCTTTCATTCAGTCAGTAGCTTCAAACATTTCTGGTATATGAATAACATGATGTTTTTCAATGGCAAAAATCAATGAATATTGTAAATGCACAAACAGTAATATCTCCACATTGCAAGGTGCAATTCTGAATTTTTTTCTTTTTCCTGCTAATCCTAGCATGATAAAGAAGATTCAAAGAGAGTGAGATGCCAGCTCCTTT
Organism: Phyllobates terribilis; assembly: GCF_046119375.1. NCBI lineage: Eukaryota > Metazoa > Chordata > Amphibia > Anura > Dendrobatidae > Phyllobates > Phyllobates terribilis. The sequence continues at coordinate 102,383 of NW_027364839.1, forward strand.
CATTCAGTCAGTAGCTTCAAACATTTCTGGACGTTTTTCAATGGCAAAAATCAATGAATATTGTAAATGCACAAACAGTAATATCTCCACATTGCAAGGTGCAATTCTGAAATTTTTTGCTTTTTCCTGCTAATCCTAGCATGATAAAGAAGATTCAAAGAGAGTGAGATGCCAGCTCCTTTCATTCAGTCAGTAGCTTCAAACATTTCTGGACGTTTTTCAATGGCAAAAATCAATGAATATTGTAAATGCACAAACAGTAATATCTCCACATTGCAAGGTGCAATTCTGAAATTTTTTGCTTTTTCCTGCTAATCCTAGCATGATAAAGAAGATTCAAAGAGAGTGAGATGCCAGCTCCTTTCATTCAGTCAGTAGCTTCAAACATTTCTGGACGTTTTTCAATGGCAAAAATCAATGAATATTGTAAATGCACAAACAGTAATATCTCCACATTGCAAGGTGCAATTCTGAAATTTTTTGCTTTTTCCTGCTAATCCTAGCATGATAAAGAAGATTCAAAGAGAGTGAGATGCCAGCTCCTTTCATTCAGTCAGTAGCTTCAAACATTTCTGGTATATGAATAACATGATGTTTTTCAATGGCAAAAATCAATGAATATTGTAAATGCACAAACAGTAATATCTCCACATAACAAGGAGCAATTCTGAAATTTTTTGCCTTTTACTGCTAATCCTAGAATGATAAAGAAGATTCAAAGAGAGTGAGATGCCAGCTCCTTTCATTCAATCAGTAGCTTCAAACATTTCTGGACGTTTTTCAATGGCAAAAATCAATGAATATTGTAAATGCACAAACAGTAATATCTCCACATTGCAAGGTGCAATTCTGAAATTTTTTGCTTTTTCCTGCTAATCCTAGCATGATAAAGAAGATTCAAAGAGAGTGAGATGCCAGCTCCTTTCATTCAGTCAGTAGCTTCAAACATTTCTGGTATATGAATAACATGATGTTTTTCAATGGCAAAAATCAATGAATATTGTAAATGCACAAACAGTAATATCTCCACATTGCAAGGTGCAATTCTGAAACTTTTTGCTTTTTCCTGCTAATCCTAGCATGATAAAGAAGATTCAAAGAGAGTGAGATGCCAGCTCCTTTCATTCAGTCTGTAGCTTCAAACATTTCTGGTATATGAATAACATGATGTTTTTCAATGGCAAAAATCAATGAATATTGTAAATGCACAAACAGTAATATCTCCACATAACAAGGAGCAATTCTGAAATTTTTTGCCTTTTACTGCTAATCCTAGAATGATAAAGAAGATTCAAAGAGAGTGAGATGCCAGCTCCTTTCATTCAGTCAGTAGCTTCAAACATTTCTGGTATATGAATAACATGATGTTTTTCAATGGCAAAAATCAATGAATATTGTAAATGCACAAACAGTAATATCTCCACATTGCAAGGTGCAATTCTGAAATTTTTTGCTTTTTCCTGCTAATCATAGCATGATAAAGAAGATTCAAAGAGAGTGAGATGCCAGCTCCTTTCATTCAGTCAGTAGCTTCAAACATTTCTGGACGTTTTTCAATGGCAAAAATCAATGAATATTGTAAATGCACAAACAGTAATATCTCCACATTGCAATGTGCAATTCTGAAATTTTTTGCTTTTTCCTGCTAATCCTAGCATGATAAAGAAGATTCAAAGAGAGTGAGATGCCAGCTCCTTTCATTCAGTCAGTAGCTTCAAACATTTCTGGTATATGAATAACATGATGTTTTTCAATGGCAAAAATCAATGAATATTGTAAATGCACAAACAGTAATATCTCCACATTGCAAGGTGCAATTCTGAAATTTTTTGCTTTTTCCTGCTAATCCTAGCATGATAAAGAAGATTCAAAGAGAGTGAGATGCCAGCTCCTTTCATTCAGTCAGTAACTTCAAACATTTCTGGACGTTTTTCAATGGCAAAAATCAATGAATATTGTAAATGCACAAACAGTAATATCTCCACATTGCAATGTGCAATTCTGAAATTTTTTGCTTTTTCCTGCTAATCCTAGCATGATAAAGAAGATTCAAAGAGAGTGAGATGCCAGCTCCTTTCATTCAGTCAGTAACTTCAAACATTTCTGGACATTTTTCAATGGCAAAAATCAATGAATATTGTAAATGAACAAACAGTAATATCTCCACATTGCAAGGTGCAATACTGAAATTTTTTGCTTTTTCCTGCTAATCCTAGCATGATAAAGAAGATTCAAACAGAGTGAGATGCCAGCTCCTTTCATTCAGTCAGTAGCTTCAAACATTTCTGGTATATGAATAACATGATGTTTTTCAATGGCAAAAATCAATGAATATTGTAAATGCACAAACAGTAATATCTCCACATTGCAAGGTGCAATTCTGAATTTTTTTGCTTTTTCCTGCTAATCCTAGCATGATAAAGAAGATTCAAAGAGAGTGAGATGCCAGCTCGTTTCATTCAGTCAGTAGCTTCAAACATTTCTGGACGTTTTTCAATGGCAAAAATCAATGAATATTGTAAATGCACAAACAGTAATATCTCCACATTGCAAGGTGCAATTCTGAAATTTTTTGCTTTTTCCTGCTAATCCTAGCATGATAAAGAAGATTCAAAGAGAGTGAGATGCCAGCTCCTTTCATTCAGTCAGTAGCTTCAAACATTTCTGGACGTTTTTCAATGGCAAAAATCAATGAATATTGTAAATGCACAAACAGTAATATCTCCACATTGCAAGGTGCAATTCTGAAATTTTTTGCTTTTTCCTGCTAATCCTAGCATGATAAAGAAGATTCAAAGAGAGTGAGATGCCAGCTCCTTTCATTCAGTCAGTAGCTTCAAACATTTCTGGACGTTTTTCAATGGCAAAAATCAATGAATATTGTAAATGCACAAACAGTAATATCTCCACATTGCAAGGTGCAATTCTGAAATTTTTTGCTTTTTCCTGCTAATCCTAGCATGATAAAGAAGATTCAAAGAGAGTGAGATGCCAGCTCCTTTCATTCAGTCAGTAGCTTCAAACATTTCTGGTATATGAATAACATGATGTTTTTCAATGGCAAAAATCAATGAATATTGTAAATGCACAAACAGTAATATCTCCACATTGCAAGGTGCAATTCTGAATTTTTTTGCTTTTTCCTGCTAATCCTAGCATGATAAAGAAGATTCAAAGAAAGTGAGATGCCAGCTCCTTTCATTCAGTCAGTAGCTTCAAACATTTCTGGACGTTTTTCAATGGCAAAAATCAATGAATATTGTAAATGCACAAACAGTAATATCTCCACATTGCAAGGTGCAATTCTGAAATTTTTTGCTTTTTCCTGCTAATCCTAGCATGATAAAGAAGATTCAAAGAGAGTGAGATGCCAGCTCCTTTCATTCAGTCAGTAGCTTCAAACATTTCTGGTATATGAATAACATGATGTTTTTCAATGGCAAAAATCAATGAATATTGTAAATGCACAAACAGTAATATCTCCACATTGCAAGGAGCAATTCTGAAATTTTTTGCCTTTTACTGCTAATCCTAGAATGATAAAGAAGATTCAAAGAGAGTGAGATGCCAGCTCCTTTCATTCAATCAGTAGCTTCAAACATTTCTGGACGTTTTTCAATGGCAAAAATCAATGAATATTGTAAATGCACAAACAGTAATATCTCCACATTGCAAGGTGCAATTCTGAAATTTTTTGCTTTTTCCTGCTAATCCTAGCATGATAAAGAAGATTCAAAGAGAGTGAGATGCCAGCTCCTTTCATTCAGTCAGTAGCTTCAAACATTTCTGGACGTTTTTCAATGGCAAAAATCAATGAATATTGTAAATGCACAAACAGTAATATCTCCACATTGCAAGGTGCAATTCTGAAATTTTTTGCTTTTTCCTGCTAATCCTAGCATGATAAAGAAGATTCAAAGAGAGTGAGATGCCAGCTCCTTTCATTCAGTCAGTAGCTTCAAACATTTCTGGTATATGAATAACATGATGTTTTTCAATGGCAAAAATCAATGAATATTGTAAATGCACAAACAGTAATATCTCCACATTGCAAGGTGCAATTCTGAAATTTTTTGCTTTTTACTGCTAATCCTAGCATGATAAAGAAGATTCAAAGAGAGTGAGATGCCAGCTCCTTTCATTCAGTCAGTAGCTTCAAACATTTCTGGACATTTTTCAATGGCAAAAATCAATGAATATTGTAAATGCACAAACAGTAATATCTCCACATTGCAAGGTGCAATTCTGAAATTTTTTGCTTTTTCCTGCTAATCCTAGCATGATAAAGAAGATTCAAAGAGAGTGAGATGCCAGCTCCTTTCATTCAGTCAGTAGCTTCAAACATTTCTGGTATATGAATAACATGATGTTTTTCAATGGCAAAAATCAATGAATATTGTAAATGCACAAACAGTAATATCTCCACATTGCAAGGTGCAATTCTGAATTTTTTTCTTTTTCCTGCTAATCCTAGCATGATAAAGAAGATTCAAAGAGAGTGAGATGCCAGCTCCTTTCATTCAGTCAGTAGCTTCAAACATTTCTGGACGTTTTTCAATGGCAAAAATCAATGAATATTGTAAATGCACAAACAGTAATATCTCCACATTGCAAGGTGCAATTCTGAAATTTTTTGCTTTTTCCTGCTAATCCTAGCATGATAAAGAAGATTCAAAGAGAGTGAGATGCCAGCTCCTTTCATTCAGTCAGTAGCTTCAAACATTTCTGGACGTTTTTCAATGGCAAAAATCAATGAATATTGTAAATGCACAAACAGTAATATCTCCACATTGCAAGGTGCAATTCTGAAATTTTTTGCTTTTTCCTGCTAATCCTAGCATGATAAAGAAGATTCAAAGAGAGTGAGATGCCAGCTCCTTTCATTCAGTCAGTAGCTTCAAACATTTCTGGACGTTTTTCAATGGCAAAAATCAATGAATATTGTAAATGCACAAACAGTAATATCTCCACATTGCAAGGTGCAATTCTGAAATTTTTTGCTTTTTCCTGCTAATCCTAGCATGATAAAGAAGATTCAAAGAGAGTGAGATGCCAGCTCCTTTCATTCAGTCAGTAGCTTCAAACATTTCTGGTATATGAATAACATGATGTTTTTCAATGGCAAAAATCAATGAATATTGTAAATGCACAAACAGTAATATCTCCACATAACAAGGAGCAATTCTGAAATTTTTTGCCTTTTACTGCTAATCCTAGAATGATAAAGAAGATTCAAAGAGAGTGAGATGCCAGCTCCTTTCATTCAATCAGTAGCTTCAAACATTTCTGGACGTTTTTCAATGGCAAAAATCAATGAATATTGTAAATGCACAAACAGTAATATCTCCACATTGCAAGGTGCAATTCTGAAATTTTTTGCTTTTTCCTGCTAATCCTAGCATGATAAAGAAGATTCAAAGAGAGTGAGATGCCAGCTCCTTTCATTCAGTCAGTAGCTTCAAACATTTCTGGTATATGAATAACATGATGTTTTTCAATGGCAAAAATCAATGAATATTGTAAATGCACAAACAGTAATATCTCCACATTGCAAGGTGCAATTCTGAAACTTTTTGCTTTTTCCTGCTAATCCTAGCATGATAAAGAAGATTCAAAGAGAGTGAGATGCCAGCTCCTTTCATTCAGTCTGTAGCTTCAAACATTTCTGGTATATGAATAACATGATGTTTTTCAATGGCAAAAATCAATGAATATTGTAAATGCACAAACAGTAATATCTCCACATAACAAGGAGCAATTCTGAAATTTTTTGCCTTTTACTGCTAATCCTAGAATGATAAAGAAGATTCAAAGAGAGTGAGATGCCAGCTCCTTTCATTCAGTCAGTAGCTTCAAACATTTCTGGTATATGAATAACATGATGTTTTTCAATGGCAAAAATCAATGAATATTGTAAATGCACAAACAGTAATATCTCCACATTGCAAGGTGCAATTCTGAAATTTTTTGCTTTTTCCTGCTAATCATAGCATGATAAAGAAGATTCAAAGAGAGTGAGATGCCAGCTCCTTTCATTCAGTCAGTAGCTTCAAACATTTCTGGACGTTTTTCAATGGCAAAAATCAATGAATATTGTAAATGCACAAACAGTAATATCTCCACATTGCAATGTGCAATTCTGAAATTTTTTGCTTTTTCCTGCTAATCCTAGCATGATAAAGAAGATTCAAAGAGAGTGAGATGCCAGCTCCTTTCATTCAGTCAGTAGCTTCAAACATTTCTGGTATATGAATAACATGATGTTTTTCAATGGCAAAAATCAATGAATATTGTAAATGCACAAACAGTAATATCTCCACATTGCAAGGTGCAATTCTGAAATTTTTTGCTTTTTCCTGCTAATCCTAGCATGAAAAAGAAGTTTCAAAGAGAGTGAGATGCCAGCTCCTTTCATTCAGTCAGTAGCTTCAAACATTTCTGGACGTTTTTCAATGGCAAAAATCAATGAATATTGTAAATGAACAAACAGTAATATCTCCACATTGCAAGGTGCAATTCTGAAATTTTTTGCTTTTTCCTGCTAATCCTAGCATGATAAAGAAGATTCAAAGAGAGTGAGATGCCAGCTCCTTTCATTCAGTCAGTAGCTTCAAACATTTCTGGTATATGAATAACATGATGTTTTTCAATGGCAAAAATCAATGAATATTGTAAATGCACAAACAGTAATATCTCCACATTGCAAGGTGCAATTCTGAAATTTTTTGCTTTTTCCTGCTAATCCTAGCATGATAAAGAAGATTCAAAGAGAGTGAGATGCCAGCTCCTTTCATTCAGTCAGTAGCTTCAAACATTTCTGGACGTTTTTCAATGGCAAAAATCAATGAATATTGTAAATGCACAAACAGTAATATCTCCACATTGCAAGGTGCAATTCTGAAATTTTTTGCTTTTTCCTGCTAATCCTAGCATGATAAAGAAGATTCAAAGAGAGTGAGATGCCAGCTCCTTTCATTCAGTCAGTAACTTCAAACATTTCTGGACGTTTTTCAATGGCAAAAATCAATGAATATTGTAAATGAACAAACAGTAATATCTCCACATTGCAAGGTGCAATACTGAAATTTTTTGCTTTTTCCTGCTAATCCTAGCATGATAAAGAAGATTCAAACAGAGTGAGATGCCAGCTCCTTTCATTCATTCAGTAGCTTCAAACATTTCTGGTATATGAATAACATGATGTTTTTCAATGGCAAAAATCAATGAATATTGTAAATGCACAAACAGTAATATCTCCACATTGCAAGGTGCAATTCTGAATTTTTTTGCTTTTTCCTGCTAATCCTAGCATGATAAAGAAGATTCAAAGAGAGTGAGATGCCAGCTCCTTTCATTCAGTCAGTAGCTTCAAACATTTCTGGACGTTTTTCAATGGCAAAAATCAATGAATATTGTAAATGCACAAACAGTAATATCTCCACATTGCAAGGTGCAATTCTGAAATTTTTTGCTTTTTCCTGCTAATCCTAGCATGATAAAGAAGATTCAAAGAGAGTGAGATGCCAGCTCCTTTCATTCAGTCAGTAACTTCAAACATTTCTGGACGTTTTTCAATGGCAAAAATCAATGAATATTGTAAATGAACAAACAGTAATATCTCCACATTGCAAGGTGCAATACTGAAATTTTTTGCTTTTTCCTGCTAATCCTAGCATGATAAAGAAGATTCAAACAGAGTGAGATGCCAGCTCCTTTCATTCAGTCAGTAGCTTCAAACATTTCTGGTATATGAATAACATGATGTTTTTCAATGGCAAAAATCAATGAATATTGTAAATGCACAAACAGTAATATCTCCACATTGCAAGGTGCAATTCTGAATTTTTTTGCTTTTTCCTGCTAATCCTAGCATGATAAAGAAGATTCAAAGAGAGTGAGATGCCAGCTCGTTTCATTCAGTCAGTAGCTTCAAACATTTCTGGACGTTTTTCAATGGCAAAAATCAATGAATATTGTAAATGCACAAACAGTAATATCTCCACATTGCAAGGTGCAATTCTGAAATTTTTTGCTTTTTCCTGCTAATCCTAGCATGATAAAGAAGATTCAAAGAGAGTGAGATGCCAGCTCCTTTCATTCAGTCAGTAGCTTCAAACATTTCTGGACGTTTTTCAATGGCAAAAATCAATGAATATTGTAAATGCACAAACAGTAATATCTCCACATTGCAAGGTGCAATTCTGAAATTTTTTGCTTTTTCCTGCTAATCCTAGCATGATAAAGAAGATTCAAAGAGAGTGAGATGCCAGCTCCTTTCATTCAGTCAGTAGCTTCAAACATTTCTGGACGTTTTTCAATGGCAAAAATCAATGAATATTGTAAATGCACAAACAGTAATATCTCCACATTGCAAGGTGCAATTCTGAAATTTTTTGCTTTTTCCTGCTAATCCTAGCATGATAAAGAAGATTCAAAGAGAGTGAGATGCCAGCTCCTTTCATTCAGTCAGTAGCTTCAAACATTTCTGGTATATGAATAACATGATGTTTTTCAATGGCAAAAATCAATGAATATTGTAAATGCACAAACAGTAATATCTCCACATTGCAAGGTGCAATTCTGAATTTTTTTGCTTTTTCCTGCTAATCCTAGCATGATAAAGAAGATTCAAAGAAAGTGAGATGCCAGCTCCTTTCATTCAGTCAGTAGCTTCAAACATTTCTGGACGTTTTTCAATGGCAAAAATCAATGAATATTGTAAATGCACAAACAGTAATATCTCCACATTGCAAGGTGCAATTCTGAAATTTTTTGCTTTTTCCTGCTAATCCTAGCATGATAAAGAAGATTCAAAGAGAGTGAGATGCCAGCTCCTTTCATTCAGTCAGTAGCTTCAAACATTTCTGGTATATGAATAACATGATGTTTTTCAATGGCAAAAATCAATGAATATTGTAAATGCACAAACAGTAATATCTCCACATTGCAAGGAGCAATTCTGAAATTTTTTGCCTTTTACTGCTAATCCTAGAATGATAAAGAAGATTCAAAGAGAGTGAGATGCCAGCTCCTTTCATTCAATCAGTAGCTTCAAACATTTCTGGACGTTTTTCAATGGCAAAAATCAATGAATATTGTAAATGCACAAACAGTAATATCTCCACATTGCAAGGTGCAATTCTGAAATTTTTTGCTTTTTCCTGCTAATCCTAGCATGATAAAGAAGATTCAAAGAGAGTGAGATGCCAGCTCCTTTCATTCAGTCAGTAGCTTCAAACATTTCTGGTATATGAATAACATGATGTTTTTCAATGGCAAAAATCAATGAATATTGTAAATGCACAAACAGTAATATCTCCACATTGCAAGGTGCAATTCTGAAATTTTTTGCTTTTTCCTGCTAATCCTAGCATGATAAAGAAGATTCAAAGAGAGTGAGATGCCAGCTCCTTTCATTCAGTCAGTAGCTTCAAACATTTCTGGACGTTTTTCAATGGCAAAAATCAATGAATATTGTAAATGCACAAACAGTAATATCTCCACATTGCAATGTGCAATTCTGAAATTTTTTGCTTTTTCCTGCTAATCCTAGCATGATAAAGAAGATTCAAAGAGAGTGAGATGCCAGCTCCTTTCATTCAGTCAGTAGCTTCAAACATTTCTGGTATATGAATAACATGATGTTTTTCAATGGCAAAAATCAATGAATATTGTAAATGCACAAACAGTAATATCTCCACATTGCAAGGTGCAATTCTGAAATTTTTTGCTTTTTCCTGCTAATCCTAGCATGAAAAAGAAGTTTCAAAGACAGTGAGATGCCAGCTCCTTTCATTCAGTCAGTAGCTTCAAACATTTCTGGACGTTTTTCAATGGCAAAAATCAATGAATATTGTAAATGCACAAACAGTAATATCTCCACATTGCAAGGTGCAATTCTGAAATTTTTTGCTTTTTCCTGCTAATCCTAGCATGATAAAGAAGATTCAAAGAGAGTGAGATGCCAGCTCCTTTCATTCAGTCAGTAGCTTCAAACATTTCTGGTATATGAATAACATGATGTTTTTCAATGGCAAAAATCAATGAATATTGTAAATGCACAAACAGTAATATCTCCACATTGCAAGGTGCAATTCTGAAATTTTTTGCTTTTTCCTGCTAATCCTAACATGATAAAGAAGATTCAAAGAGAGTGAGATGCCAGCTCCTTTCATTCAGTCAGTAGCTTCAAACATTTCTGGACGTTTTTCAATGGCAAAAATCAATGAATATTGTAAATGCACAAACAGTAATATCTCCACATTGCAAGGTGCAATTCTGAAATTTTTTGCTTTTTCCTGCTAATCCTAGCATGATAAAGAAGATTCAAAGAGAGTGAGATGCCAGCTCCTTTCATTCAGTCAGTAGCTTCAAACATTTCTGGTATATGAATAACATGATGTTTTTCAATGGCAAAAATCAATGAATATTGTAAATGAACAAACAGTAATATCTCCACATTGCAAGGAGCAATTCTGAAATTTTTTGCCTTTTACTGCTAATCCTAGCATGATAAAGAAGATTCAAAGAGAGTGAGATGCCAGCTCCTTTCATTCAGTCAGTAGCTTCAAACATTTCTGGACGTTTTTCAATGGCAAAAATCAATGAATATTGTAAATGCACAAACAGTAATATCTCCACATTGCAAGGTGCAATTCTGAAATTTTTTGCTTTTTCCTGCTAATCCTAGCATGATAAAGAAGATTCAAAGAGAGTGAGATGCCAGCTCCTTTCATTCAGTCAGTAGCTTCAAACATTTCTGGACGTTTTTCAATGGCAAAAATCAATGAATATTGTAAATGCACAAACAGTAATATCTCCACATTGCAAGGTGCAATTCTGAAATTTTTTGCTTTTTCCTGCTAATCCTAGCATGATAAAGAAGATTCAAAGAGAGTGAGATGCCAGCTCCTTTCATTCAGTCAGTAGCTTCAAACATTTCTGGTATATGAATAACATGATGTTTTTCAATGGCAAAAATCAATGAATATTGTAAATGCACAAACAGTAATATCTCCACATTGCAAGGTGCAATTCTGAATTTTTTTGCTTTTTCCTGCTAATCCTAGCATGATAAAGAAGATTCAAAGAGAGTGAGATGCCAGCTCCTTTCATTCAGTCAGTAGCTTCAAACATTTCTGGACGTTTTTCAATGGCAAAAATCAATGAATATTGTAAATGCACAAACAGTAATATCTCCACATTGCAAGGTGCAATTCTGAAATTTTTTGCTTTTTCCTGCTAATCCTAGCATGATAAAGAAGATTCAAAGAGAGTGAGATGCCAGCTCCTTTCATTCAGTCAGTAGCTTCAAACATTTCTGGATGTTTTTCAATGGCAAAAATCAATGAATATTGTAAATGCACAAACAGTAATATCTCCACATTGCAAGGTGCAATTCTGAAATTTTTTGCTTTTTCCTGCTAATCCTAGCATGATAAAGAAGATTCAAAGAGAGTGAGATGCCAGCTCCTTTCATTCAGTCAGTAGCTTCAAACATTTCTGGACGTTTTTCAATGGCAAAAATCAATGAATATTGTAAATGCACAAACAGTAATATCTCCACATTGCAAGGTGCAATTCTGAAATTTTTTGCTTTTTCCTGCTAATCCTAGCATGATAAAGAAGATTCAAAGAGAGTGAGATGCCAGCTCCTTTCATTCAGTCAGTAGCTTCAAACATTTCTGGTATATGAATAACATGATGTTTTTCAATGGCAAAAATCAATGAATATTGTAAATGCACAAACAGTAATATCTCCACATTGCAAGGAGAAATTCTGAAATTTTTTGCCTTTTACTGCTAATCCTAGCATGATAAAGAAGATTCAAAGAGAGTGAGATGCCAGCTCCTTTCATTCAGTCAGTAGCTTCAAACATTTCTGGACGTTTTTCAATGGCAAAAATCAATGAATATTGTAAATGCACAAACAGTAATATCTCCACATTGCAAGGTGCAATTCTGAAATTTTTTGCTTTTTCCTGCTAATCCTAGCATGATAAAGAAGATTCAAAGAGAGTGAGATGCCAGCTCCTTTCATTCAGTCAGTAGCTTCAAACATTTCTGGTATATGAATAACATGATGTTTTTCAATGGCAAAAATCAATGAATATTGTAAATGCACAAACAGTAATATCTCCACATTGCAAGGTGCAATTCTGAAATTTTTTGCTTTTTCCTGCTAATCCTAGCATGAAAAAGAAGATTCAAAGAGAGTGAGATGCCAGCTCCTTTCATTCAGTCAGTAGCTTCAAACATTTCTGGACGTTTTTCAATGGCAAAAATCAATGAATATTGTAAATGCACAAACAGTAATATCTCCACATTGCAAGGTGCAATTCTGAAATTTTTTGCTTTTTCCTGCTAATCCTAGCATGATAAAGAAGATTCAAAGAGAGTGAGATGCCAGCTCCTTTCATTCAGTCAGTAGCTTCAAACATTTCTGGACGTTTTTCAATGGCAAAAATCAATGAATATTGTAAATGTACAAACAGTAATATCTCCACTTTGCAAGGTGCAATTCTGAAATTTTTTGCTTTTTCCTGCTAATCCTAGCATGATAAAGAAGATTCAAAGAGAGTGAGATGCCAGCTCCTTTCATTCAGTCAGTAGCTTCAAACATTTCTGGTATATGAATAACATGATGTTATTCAATGGCAAAAATCAATGAATATTGTAAATGCACAAACAGTAATATCTCCACATTGCAAGGAGCAATTCTGAAATTTTTTGCCTTTTACTGCTAATCCTAGCATGATAAAGAAGATTCAAAGAGAGTGAGATGCCAGCTCCTTTCATTCAGTCAGTAGCTTCAAACATTTCTGGACGTTTTTCAATGGCAAAAATCAATGAATATTGTAAATGCACAAACAGTAATATCTCCACATTGCAAGGTGCAATTCTGAAATTTTTTGCTTTTTCCTGCTAATCCTAGCATGATAAAGAAGATTCAAAGAGAGTGAGATGCCAGCTCTTTCATTCAGTCAGTAGCTTCAAACATTTCTGGACGTTTTTCAATGGCAAAAATCAATGAATATTGTAAATGCACAAACAGTAATATCTCCACATTGCAAGGTGCAATTCTGAAATTTTTTGCTTTTTCCAGCTAATCCTAGCATGATAAAGAAGATTCAAAGAGAGTGAGATGCCAGCTCCTTTCATTCAGTCAGTAGCTTCAAACATTTCTGGTATATGAATAACATGATGTTTTTCAATGGCAAAAATCAATGAATATTGTAAATGCACAAACAGTAATATCTCCACATTGCAAGGTGCAATTCTGAATTTTTTTGCTTTTTCCTGCTAATCCTAGCATGATAAAGAAGATTCAAAGAGAGTGAGATGCCAGCTCCTTTCATTCAGTCAGTAGCTTCAAACATTTCTGGACGTTTTTCAATGGCAAAAATCAATGAATATTGTAAATGCACAAACAGTAATATCTCCACATTGCAAGGTGCAATTCTGAAATTTTTTGCTTTTTCCTGCTAATCCTAGCATGATAAAGAAGATTCAAAGAGAGTGAGATGCCAGCTCCTTTCATTCAGTCAGTAGCTTCAAACATTTCTGGACGTTTTTCAATGGCAAAAATCAATGAATATTGTAAATGCACAAACAGTAATATCTCCACATTGCAAGGTGCAATTCTGAAATTTTTTGCTTTTTCCTGCTAATCCTAGCATGATAAAGAAGATTCAAAGAGAGTGAGATGCCAGCTCCTTTCATTCAGTCAGTAGCTTCAAACATTTCTGGTATATGAATAACATGATGTTTTTCAATGGCAAAAATCAATGAATATTGTAAATGCACAAACAGTAATATCTCCACATTGCAAGGAGCAATTCTGAAATTTTTTGCCTTTTACTGCTAATCCTAGCATGATAAAGAAGATTCAAAGAGAGTGAGATGCCAGCTCCTTTCATTCAGTCAGTAGCTTCAAACATTTCTGGACGTTTTTCAATGGCAAAAATCAATGAATATTGTAAATGCACAAACAGTAATATCTCCACATTGCAAGGTGCAATTCTGAAATTTTTCGCTTTTTCCTGCTAATCCTAGCATGATAAAGAAGATTCAAAGAGAGTGAGATGCCAGCTCCTTTCATTCAGTCAGTAGCTTCAAACATTTCTGGTATATGAATAACATGATGTTTTTCAATGGCAAAAATCAATGAATATTGTAAATGCACAAACAGTAATATCTCCACATTGCAAGGTGCAATTCTGAAATTTTTTGCTTTTTCCTGCTACTCCTAGCATGATAAAGAAGATTCAAAGAGAGTGAGATGCCAGCTCCTTTCATTCAGTCAGTAGCTTCAAACATTTCTGGTATATGAATAACATGATGTTTTTCAATGGCAAAAATCAATGAATATTGTAAATGCACAAACAGTAATATCTCCACATTGCAAGGTGCAATTCTGAAATTTTTTGCTTTTTCCTGCTAATCCTAGCATGATAAAGAAGATTCAAAGAGAGTGAGATGCCAGCTCCTTTCATTCAGTCAGTAGCTTCAAACATTTCTGGACGTTTTTCAATGGCAAAAATCAATGAATATTGTAAATGCACAAACAGTAATATCTCCACATTGCAAGGTGCAATTCTGAAATTTTTTGCTTTTTCCTGCTAATCCTAGCATGATAAAGAAGATTCAAAGAGAGTGAGATGCCAGCTCCTTTCATTCAGTCAGTAGCTTCAAACATTTCTGGACGTTTTTCAATGGCAAAAATCAATGAATATTGTAAATGCACAAACAGTAATATCTCCACATTGCAAGGTGCAATTCTGAAATTTTTTGCTTTTTCCTGCTAATCCTAGCATGATAAAGAAGATTCAAAGAGAGTGAGATGCCAGCTCCTTTCATTCAGTCAGTAGCTTCAAACATTTCTGGTATATGAATAACATGATGTTTTTCAATGGCAAAAATCAATGAATATTGTAAATGCACAAACAGTAATATCTCCACATTGCAAGGTGCAATTCTGAAATTTTTTGCTTTTACCTGCTAATCCTAGCATGATAAAGAAGATTCAAAGAGAGTGAGATGCCAGCTCCTTTCATTCAGTCAGTAGCTTCAAACATTTCTGGTATATGAATAACATGATGTTTTTCAATGGCAAAAATCAATGAATATTGTAAATGCACAAACAGTAATATCTCCACATTGCAAGGTGCAATTCTGAAATTTTTTGCTTTTTCCTGCTAATCCTAGCATGATAAAGAAGATTCAAAGAGAGTGAGATGCCAGCTCCTTTCATTCAGTCAGTAGCTTCAAACATTTCTGGACGTTTTTCAATGGCAAAAATCAATGAATATTGTAAATGCACAAACAGTAATATCTCCACATTGCAAGGTGCAATTCTGAAATTTTTTGCTTTTTCCTGCTAATCCTAGCATGATAAAGAAGATTCAAAGAGAGTGAGATGCCAGCTCCTTTCATTCAGTCAGTAGCTTCAAACATTTCTGGACGTTTTTCAATGGCAAAAATCAATGAATATTGTAAATGCACAAACAGTAATATCTCCACATTGCAAGGTGCAATTCTGAAATTTTTTGCTTTTTCCTGCTAATCCTAGCATGATAAAGAAGATTCAAAGAGAGTGAGATGCCAGCTCCTTTCATTCAGTCAGTAGCTTCAAACATTTCTGGTATATGAATAACATGATGTTTTTCAATGGCAAAAATCAATGAATATTGTAAATGCACAAACAGTAATATCTCCACATTGCAAGGTGCAATTCTGAAATTTTTTGCTTTTCCTGCTAATCCTAGCATGATAAAGAAGATTCAAAGAGAGTGAGATGCCAGCTCCTTTCATTCAGTCAGTAGCTTCAAACATTTCTGGTATATGAATAACATGATGTTTTTCAATGGCAAAAATCAATGAATATTGTAAATGCACAAACAGTAATATCTCCACATTGCAAGGTGCAATTCTGAAATTTTTTGCTTTTTCCTGCTACTCCTAGCATGATAAAGAAGATTCAAAGAGAGTGAGATGCCAGCTCCTTTCATTCAGTCAGTAGCTTCAAACATTTCTGGTATATGAATAACATGATGTTTTTCAATGGCAAAAATCAATGAATATTGTAAATGCACAAACAGTAATATCTCCACATTGCAAGGTGCAATTCTGAAATTTTTTGCTTTTTCCTGCTAATCCTAGCATGATAAAGAAGATTCAAAGAGAGTGAGATGCCAGCTCCTTTCATTCAGTCAGTAGCTTCAAACATTTCTGGACGTTTTTCAATGGCAAAAATCAATGAATATTGTAAATGCACAAACAGTAATATCTCCACATTGCAAGGTGCAATTCTGAAATTTTTTTGCTTTTTCCTGCTAATCCTAGCATGATAAAGAAGATTCAAAGAGAGTGAGATGCCAGCTCCTTTCATTCAGTCAGTAGCTTCAAACATTTCTGGTATATGAATAACATGATGTTTTTCAATGGCAAAAATCAATGAATATTGTAAATGCACAAACAGTAATATCTCCACATTGCAAGGTGCAATTCTGAAATTTTTTGCCTTTTACTGCTAATCCTAGCATGATAAAGAAGATTCAAAGAGAGTGAGGTGCCAGCTCCTTTCATTCAGTCAGTAGCTTCAAACATTTCTGGACGTTTTTCAATGGCAAAAATCAATGAATATTGTAAATGCACAAACAGTAATATCTCCACATTGCAAGGTGCAATTCTGAAATTTTTTGCTTTTTCCTGCTAATCCTAGCATGATAAAGAAGATTCAAAGAGAGTGAGATGCCAGCTCCTTTCATTCAGTCAGTAGCTTCAAACATTTCTGGACGTTTTTCAATGGCAAAAATCAATGAATATTGTAAATGCACAAACAGTAATATCTCCACATTGCAAGGTGCAATTCTGAAATTTTTTGCTTTTTCCTGCTAATCCTAGCATGATAAAGAAGATTCAAAGAGAGTGAGATGCCAGCTCCTTTCATTCAGTCAGTAGCTTCAAACATTTCTGGTATATGAATAACATGATGTTTTTCAATGGCAAAAATCAATGAATATTGTAAATGCACAAACAGTAATATCTCCACATTGCAAGGTGCAATTCTGAATTTTTTTGCTTTTTCCTGCTAATCCTAGCATGATAAAGAAGATTCAAAGAGAGTGAGATGCCAGCTCCTTTCATTCAGTCAGTAGCTTCAAACATTTCTGGACGTTTTTCAATGGCAAAAATCAATGAATATTGTAAATGCACAAACAGTAATATCTCCACATTGCAAGGTGCAATTCTGAAATTTTTTGCTTTTTCCTGCTAATCCTAGCATGATAAAGAAGATTCAAAGAGAGTGAGATGCCAGCTCCTTTCATTCAGTCAGTAGCTTCAAACATTTCTGGATGTTTTTCAATGGCAAAAATCAATGAATATTGTAAATGCACAAACAGTAATATCTCCACATTGCAAGGTGCAATTCTGAAATTTTTTGCTTTTTCCTGCTAATCCTAGCATGATAAAGAAGATTCAAAGAGAGTGAGATGCCAGCTCCTTTCATTCAGTCAGTAGCTTCAAACATTTCTGGACGTTTTTCAATGGCAAAAATCAATGAATATTGTAAATGCACAAACAGTAATATCTCCACATTGCAAGGTGCAATTCTGAAATTTTTTGCTTTTTCCTGCTAATCCTAGCATGATAAAGAAGATTCAAAGAGAGTGAGATGCCAGCTCCTTTCATTCAGTCAGTAGCTTCAAACATTTCTGGTATATGAATAACATGATGTTTTTCAATGGCAAAAATCAATGAATATTGTAAATGCACAAACAGTAATATCTCCACATTGCAAGGAGCAATTCTGAAATTTTTTGCCTTTTACTGCTAATCCTAGCATGATAAAGAAGATTCAAAGAGAGTGAGATGCCAGCTCCTTTCATTCAGTCAGTAGCTTCAAACATTTCTGGACGTTTTTCAATGGCAAAAATCAATGAATATTGTAAATGCACAAACAGTAATATCTCCACATTGCAAGGTGCAATTCTGAAATTTTTTGCTTTTTCCTGCTAATCCTAGCATGATAAAGAAGATTCAAAGAGAGTGAGATGCCAGCTCCTTTCATTCAGTCAGTAGCTTCAAACATTTCTGGTATATGAATAACATGATGTTTTTCAATGGCAAAAAATCAATGAATATTGTAAATGCACAAACAGTAATATCTCCACATTGCAAGGTGCAATTCTGAAATTTTTTGCTTTTTCCTGCTAATCCTAGCATGAAAAAGAAGATTCAAAGAGAGTGAGATGCCAGCTCCTTTCATTCAGTCAGTAGCTTCAAACATTTCTGGACGTTTTTCAATGGCAAAAATCAATGAATATTGTAAATGCACAAACAGTAATATCTCCACATTGCAAGGTGCAATTCTGAAATTTTTTGCTTTTTCCTGCTAATCCTAGCATGATAAAGAAGATTCAAAGAGAGTGAGATGCCAGCTCCTTTCATTCAGTCAGTAGCTTCAAACATTTCTGGACGTTTTTCAATGGCAAAAATCAATGAATATTGTAAATGTACAAACAGTAATATCTCCACATTGCAAGGTGCAATTCTGAAATTTTTTGCTTTTTCCTGCTAATCCTAGCATGATAAAGAAGATTCAAAGAGAGTGAGATGCCAGCTCCTTTCATTCAGTCAGTAGCTTCAAACATTTCTGGTATATGAATAACATGATGTTATTCAATGGCAAAAATCAATGAATATTGTAAATGCACAAACAGTAATATCTCCACATTGCAAGGAGCAATTCTGAAATTTTTTGCCTTTTACTGCTAATCCTAGCATGATAAAGAAGATTCAAAGAGAGTGAGATGCCAGCTCCTTTCATTCAGTCAGTAGCTTCAAACATTTCTGGACGTTTTTCAATGGCAAAAATCAATGAATATTGTAAATGCACAAACAGTAATATCTCCACATTGCAAGGTGCAATTCTGAAATTTTTTGCTTTTTCCTGCTAATCCTAGCATGATAAAGAAGATTCAAAGAGAGTGAGATGCCAGCTCTTTCATTCAGTCAGTAGCTTCAAACATTTCTGGACGTTTTTCAATGGCAAAAATCAATGAATATTGTAAATGCACAAACAGTAATATCTCCACATTGCAAGGTGCAATTCTGAAATTTTTTGCTTTTTCCAGCTAATCCTAGCATGATAAAGAAGATTCAAAGAGAGTGAGATGCCAGCTCCTTTCATTCAGTCAGTAGCTTCAAACATTTCTGGTATATGAATAACATGTTGTTTTTCAATGGCAAAAATCAATGAATATTGTAAATGCACAAACAGTAATATCTCCACATTGCAAGGTGCAATTCTGAAATTTTTTGCTTTTTCCTGCTAATCCTAGCATGATAAAGAAGATTCAAAGAGAGTGAGATGCCAGCTCCTTTCATTCAGTCAGTAGCTTCAAACATTTCTGGACGTTTTTCAATGGCAAAAATCAATGAATATTGTAAATGCACAAACAGTAATATCTCCACATTGCAAGGTGCAATTCTGAAATTTTTTGCTTTTTCCTGCTAATCCTAGCATGATAAAGAAGATTCAAAGAGAGTGAGATGCCAGCTCCTTTCATTCAGTCAGTAGCTTCAAACATTTCTGGTATATGAATAACATGATGTTTTTCAATGGCAAAAATCAATGAATATTGTAAATGCACAAACAGTAATATCTCCACATTGCAAAGAGCAATTCTGAAATTTTTTGCCTTTTACTGCTAATCCTAGCATGATAAAGAAGATTCAAAGAGAGTGAGATGCCAGCTCCTTTCATTCAGTCAGTAGCTTCAAACATTTCTGGACGTTTTTCAATGGCAAAAATCAATGAATATTGTAAATGCACAAACAGTAATATCTCCACATTGCAAGGTGCAATTCTGAAATTTTTTGCTTTTTCCTGCTAATCCTAGCATGATAAAGAAGATTCAAAGAGAGTGAGATGCCAGCTCCTTTCATTCAGTCAGTAGCTTCAAACATTTCTGGTATATGAATAACATGATGTTTTTCAATGGCAAAAATCAATGAATATTGTAAATGCACAAACAGTAATATCTCCACATTGCAAGGTGCAATTCTGAAATTTTTTGCTTTTTCCTGCTTCTCCTAGCATGATAAAGAAGATTCAAAGAGAGTGAGATGCCAGCTCCTTTCATTCAGTCAGTAGCTTCAAACATTTCTGGTATATGAATAACATGATGTTTTTCAATGGCAAAAATCAATGAATATTGTAAATGCACAAACAGTAATATCTCCACATTGCAAGGTGCAATTCTGAAATTTTTTGCTTTTTCCTGCTTCTCCTAGCATGGTAAAGAAGATTCAAAGAGAGTGAGATGCCAGCTCCTTTCATTCAGTCAGTAGCTTCAAACATTTCTGGACGTTTTTCAATGGCAAAAATCAATGAATATTGTAAATGCACAAACAGTAATATCTCCACATTGCAAGGTGCAATTCTGAAATTTTTTGCTTTTTCCTGCTAATCCTAGCATGATAAAGAAGATTCAAAGAGAGTGAGATGCCAGCTCCTTTCATTCAGTCAGTAGCTTCAAACATTTCTGGTATATGAATAACATGATGTTTTTCAATGGCAAAAATCAATGAATATTGTAAATGCACAAACAGTAATATCTCCACATTGCAAGGTGCAATTCTGAAATTTTTTGCTTTTTCCTGTTAATCCTAGCATGATAAAGAAGATTCAAAGAGAGTGAGATGCCAGCTCCTTTCATTCAGTCAGTAGCTTCAAACATTTCTGGACGTTTTTCAATGGCAAAAATCAATGAATATTGTAAATGCACAAAAAGTAATATCTCCACATTGCAAGGTGCAATTCTGAAATTTTTTGCTTTTTCCTGCTAATCCTAGCATGATAAAGAAGATTCAAAGAGAGTGAGATGCCAGCTCCTTTCATTCAGTCAGTAGCTTCAAACATTTCTGGACGTTTTTCAATGGCAAAAATCAATGAATATTGTAAATGCACAAACAGTAATATCTCCACATTGCAAGGTGCAATTCTGAAATTTTTTGCTTTTTCCTGCTAATCCTAGCATGATAAAGAAGATTCAAAGAGAGTGAGATGCCAGCTCCTTTCATTCAGTCAGTAGCTTCAAACATTTCTGGTATATGAATAACATGATGTTTTTCAATGGCAAAAATCAATGAATATTGTAAATGCACAAACAGTAATATCTCCACATTGCAAGGTGCAATTCTGAAATTTTTTGCTTTTTCCTGCTAATCCTAGCATGATAAAGAAGATTCAAAGATAGTGAGATGCCAGCTCCTTTCATTCAGTCAGTAGCTTCAAACATTTCTGGTATATGAATAACATGATGTTTTTCAATGGCAAAAATCAATGAATATTGTAAATGCACAAACAGTAATATCTCCACATTGCAAGGTGTAATTCTGAAATTTTTTGCTTTTTCCTGCTAATCCTAGCATGATAAAGAAGATTCAAAGAGAGTGAGATGCCAGCTCCTTTCATTCAGTCAGTAGCTTCAAACATTTCTGGACGTTTTTCAATGGCAAAAGTCAATGAATATTGTAAATGCACAAACAGTAATATCTCCACATTGCAAGGTGCAATTCTGAAATTTTTTGCTTTTTCCTGCTAATCCTAGCATGATAAAGAAGATTCAAAGAGAGTGAGATGCCAGCTCCTTTCATTCAGTCAGTAGCTTCAAACATTTCTGGACGTTTTTCAATGGCAAAAATCAATGAATATTGTAAATGCACAAACAGTAATATCTCCACATTGCAAGGTGCAATTCTGAAATTTTTTGCTTTTTCCTGCTAATCCTAGCATGATAAAGAAGATTCAAAGAGAGTGAGATGCCAGCTCCTTTCATTCAGTCAGTAGCTTCAAACATTTCTGGTATATGAATAACATGATGTTTTTCAATGGCAAAAATCAATGAATATTGTAAATGCACAAACAGTAATATCTCCACATTGCAAGGTGCAATTCTGAAATTTTTTGCTTTTTCCTGTTAATCCTAGCATGATAAAGAAGATTCAAAGAGAGTGAGATGCCAGCTCCTTTCATTCAGTCAGTAGCTTCAAACATTTCTGGACGTTTTTCAATGGCAAAAATCAATGAATATTGTAAATGCACAAAAAGTAATATCTCCACATTGCAAGGTGCAATTCTGAAATTTTTTGCTTTTTCCTGCTAATCCTAGCATGATAAAGAAGATTCAAAGAGAGTGAGATGCCAGCTCATTTCATTCAGTCAGTAGCTTCAAACATTTCTGGACGTTTTTCAATGGCAAAAATCAATGAATATTGTAAATGCACAAACAGTAATATCTCCACATTGCAAGGTGCAATTCTGAAATTTTTTGCTTTTTACTGCTAATCCTAGCATGATAAAGAAGATTCAAAGAGAGTGAGATGCCAGCTCCTTTCATTCAGTCAGTAGCTTCAAACATTTCTGGACGTTTTTCAATGGCAAAAATCAATGAATATTGTAAATGCACAAACAGTAATATCTCCACATTGCAAGGTGCAATTCTGAAATTTTTTGCTTTTTCCTGCTAATCCTAGCATGATAAAGAAGATTCAAAGAGAGTGAGATGCCAGCTCCTTTCATTCAGTCAGTAGCTTCAAACATTTCTGGTATATGAATAACATGATGTTATTCAATGGCAAAAATCAATGAATATTGTAAATGCACAAACAGTAATATCTCCACATTGCAAGGAGCAATTCTGAAATTTTTTGCCTTTTACTGCTAATCCTAGCATGATAAAGAAGATTCAAAGAGAGTGAGATGCCAGCTCCTTTCATTCAGTCAGTAGCTTCAAACATTTCTGGTATATGAATAACATGATGTTTTTCAATGGCAAAAATCAATGAATATTGTAAATGCACAAACAGTAATATCTCCACATTGCAAGGTGCAATTCTGAAATTTTTTGCTTTTTCCTGTTAATCCTAGCATGATAAAGAAGATTCAAAGAGAGTGAGATGCCAGCTCCTTTCATTCAGTCAGTAGCTTCAAACATTTCTGGACGTTTTTCAATGGCAAAAATCAATGAATATTGTAAATGCACAAAAAGTAATATCTCCACATTGCAAGGTGCAATTCTGAAATTTTTTGCTTTTTCCTGCTAATTCTAGCATGATAAAGAAGATTCAAAGAGAGTGAGATGCCAGCTCCTTTCATTCAGTCAGTAGCTTCAAACATTTCTGGACGTTTTTCAATGGCAAAAATCAATGAATATTGTAAATGCACAAACAGTAATATCTCCACATTGCAAGGTGCAATTCTGAAATTTTTTGCTTTTTCCTGCTAATCCTAGCATGATAAAGAAGATTCAAAGAGAGTGAGATGCCAGCTCCTTTCATTCAGTCAGTAGCTTCAAACATTTCTGGTATATGAATAACATGATGTTTTTCAATGGCAAAAATCAATGAATATTGTAAATGCACAAACAGTAATATCTCCACATTGCAAGGTGCAATTCTGAAATTTTTTGCTTTTTCCTGCTAATCCTAGCATGATAAAGAAGATTCAAAGAGAGTGAGATGCCAGCTCCTTTCATTCAGTCAGTAGCTTCAAACATTTCTGGTATATGAATAACATGATGTTTTTCAATGGCAAAAATCAATGAATATTGTAAATGCACAAACAGTAATATCTCCACATTGCAAGGTGCAATTCTGAAATTTTTTGCTTTTTCCTGCTAATCCTAGCATGATAAAGAAGATTCAAAGAGAGTGAGATGCCAGCTCCTTTCATTCAGTCAGTAGCTTCAAACATTTCTGGACGTTTTTCAATGGCAAAAGTCAATGAATATTGTAAATGCACAAACAGTAATATCTCCACATTGCAAGGTGCAATTCTGAAATTTTTTGCTTTTTCCTGCTAATCCTAGCATGATAAAGAAGATTCAAAGAGAGTGAGATGCCAGCTCCTTTCATTCAGTCAGTAGCTTCAAACATCTCTGGACGTTTTTCAATGGCAAAAATCAATGAATATTGTAAATGCACAAACAGTAATATCTCCACATTGCAAGGTGCAATTCTGAAATTTTTTGCTTTTTCCTGCTAATCCTAGCATGATAAAGAAGATTCAAAGAGAGTGAGATGCCAGCTCCTTTCATTCAGTCAGTAGCTTCAAACATTTCTGGTATATGAATAACATGATGTTTTTCAATGGCAAAAATCAATGAATATTGTAAATGCACAAACAGTAATATCTCCACATTGCAAGGTGCAATTCTGAAATTTTTTTGCTTTTTCCTGTTAATCCTAGCATGATAAAGAAGATTCAAAGAGAGTGAGATGCCAGCTCCTTTCATTCAGTCAGTAGCTTCAAACATTTCTGGACGTTTTTCAATGGCAAAAATCAATGAATATTGTAAATGCACAAACAGTAATATCTCCACATTGCAAGGTGCAATTCTGAAATTTTTTGCTTTTTCCTGCTAATCCTAGCATGGTAAAGAAGATTCAAAGAGAGTGAGATGCCAGCTCCTTTCATTCAGTCAGTAGCTTCAAACATTTCTGGACGTTTTTCAATGGCAAAAATCAATGAATATTGTAAATGCACAAACAGTAATATCTCCACATTGCAAGGTGCAATTCTGAAATTTTTTGCTTTTTCCTGCTAATCCTAGCATGATAAAGAAGATTCAAAGAGAGTGAGATGCCAGCTCCTTTCATTCAGTCAGTAGCTTCAAACATTTCTGGACGTTTTTCAATGGCAAAAATCAATGAATATTGTAAATGCACAAACAGTAATATCTCCACATTGCAAGGTGCAATTCTGAAATTTTTTGCTTTTTCCTGTTAATCCTAGCATGATAAAGAAGATTCAAAGAGAGTGAGATGCCAGCTCCTTTCATTCAGTCAGTAGCTTCAAACATTTCTGGACGTTTTTCAATGGCAAAAATCAATGAATATTGTAAATGCACAAAAAGTAATATCTCCACATTGCAAGGTGCAATTCTGAAATTTTTTGCTTTTTCCTGCTAATCCTAGCATGATAAAGAAGATTCAAAGAGAGTGAGATGCCAGCTCATTTCATTCAGTCAGTAGCTTCAAACATTTCTGGACGTTTTTCAATGGCAAAAATCAATGAATATTGTAAATGCACAAACAGTAATATCTCCACATTGCAAGGTGCAATTCTGAAATTTTTTGCTTTTTACTGCTAATCCTAGCATGATAAAGAAGATTCAAAGAGAGTGAGATGCCAGCTCCTTTCATTCAGTCAGTAGCTTCAAACATTTCTGGACGTTTTTCAATGGCAAAAATCAATGAATATTGTAAATGCACAAACAGTAATATCTCCACATTGCAAGGTGCAATTCTGAAATTTTTTGCTTTTTCCTGCTAATCCTAGCATGATAAAGAAGATTCAAAGAGAGTGAGATGCCAGCTCCTTTCATTCAGTCAGTAGCTTCAAACATTTCTGGTATATGAATAACATGATGTTATTCAATGGCAAAAATCAATGAATATTGTAAATGCACAAACAGTAATATCTCCACATTGCAAGGAGCAATTCTGAAATTTTTTGCCTTTTACTGCTAATCCTAGCATGATAAAGAAGATTCAAAGAGAGTGAGATGACAGCTCCTTTCATTCAGTCAGTAGCTTCAAACATTTCTGGTATATGAATAACATGATGTTTTTCAATGGCAAAAATCAATGAATATTGTAAATGCACAAACAGTAATATCTCCACATTGCAAGGTGCAATTCTGAAATTTTTTGCTTTTTCCTGTTAATCCTAGCATGATAAAGAAGATTCAAAGAGAGTGAGATGCCAGCTCCTTTCATTCAGTCAGTAGCTTCAAACATTTCTGGACGTTTTTCAATGGCAAAAATCAATGAATATTGTAAATGCACAAAAAGTAATATCTCCACATTGCAAGGTGCAATTCTGAAATTTTTTGCTTTTTCCTGCTAATTCTAGCATGATAAAGAAGATTCAAAGAGCGTGAGATGCCAGCTCCTTTCATTCAGTCAGTAGCTTCAAACATTTCTGGACGTTTTTCAATGGCAAAAATCAATGAATATTGTAAATGCACAAACAGTAATATCTCCACATTGCAAGGTGCAATTCTGAAATTTTTTGCTTTTTCCTGCTAATCCTAGCATGATAAAGAAGATTCAAAGAGAGTGAGATGCCAGCTCCTTTCATTCAGTCAGTAGCTTCAAACATTTCTGGTATATGAATAACATGATGTTTTTCAATGGCAAAAATCAATGAATATTGTAAATGCACAAACAGTAATATCTCCACATTGCAAGGTGCAATTCTGAAATTTTTTGCTTTTTCCTGCTAATCCTAGCATGATAAAGAAGATTCAAAGAGAGTGAGATGCCAGCTCCTTTCATTCAGTCAGTAGCTTCAAACATTTCTGGTATATGAATAACATGATGTTTTTCAATGGCAAAAATCAATGAATATTGTAAATGCACAAACAGTAATATCTCCACATTGCAAGGTGCAATTCTGAAATTTTTTGCTTTTTCCTGCTAATCCTAGCATGGTAAAGAAGATTCAAAGAGAGTGAGATGCCAGCTCCTTTCATTCAGTCAGTAGCTTCAAACATTTCTGGACGTTTTTCAATGGCAAAAATCAATGAATATTGTAAATGCACAAACAGTAATATCTCCACATTGCAAGGTGCAATTCTGAAATTTTTTGCTTTTTCCTGCTAATCCTAGCATGATAAAGAAGATTCAAAGAGAGTGAGATGCCAGCTCCTTTCATTCAGTCAGTAGCTTCAAACATTTCTGGACGTTTTTCAATGGCAAAAATCAATGAATATTGTAAATGCACAAACAGTAATATCTCCACATTGCAAGGTGCAATTCTGAAATTTTTTGCTTTTTCCTGTTAATCCTAGCATGATAAAGAAGATTCAAAGAGAGTGAGATGCCAGCTCCTTTCATTCAGTCAGTAGCTTCAAACATTTCTGGACGTTTTTCAATGGCAAAAATCAATGAATATTGTAAATGCACAAAAAGTAATATCTCCACATTGCAAGGTGCAATTCTGAAATTTTTTGCTTTTTCCTGCTAATCCTAGCATGATAAAGAAGATTCAAAGAGAGTGAGATGCCAGCTCATTTCATTCAGTCAGTAGCTTCAAACATTTCTGGACGTTTTTCAATGGCAAAAATCAATGAATATTGTAAATGCACAAACAGTAATATCTCCACATTGCAAGGTGCAATTCTGAAATTTTTTGCTTTTTACTGCTAATCCTAGCATGATAAAGAAGATTCAAAGAGAGTGAGATGCCAGCTCCTTTCATTCAGTCAGTAGCTTCAAACATTTCTGGACGTTTTTCAATGGCAAAAATCAATGAATATTGTAAATGCACAAACAGTAATATCTCCACATTGCAAGGTGCAATTCTGAAATTTTTTGCTTTTTCCTGCTAATCCTAGCATGATAAAGAAGATTCAAAGAGAGTGAGATGCCAGCTCCTTTCATTCAGTCAGTAGCTTCAAACATTTCTGGTATATGAATAACATGATGTTATTCAATGGCAAAAATCAATGAATATTGTAAATGCACAAACAGTAATATCTCCACATTGCAAGGAGCAATTCTGAAATTTTTTGCCTTTTACTGCTAATCCTAGCATGATAAAGAAGATTCAAAGAGAGTGAGATGCCAGCTCCTTTCATTCAGTCAGTAGCTTCAAACATTTCTGGTATATGAATAACATGATGTTTTTCAATGGCAAAAATCAATGAATATTGTAAATGCACAAACAGTAATATCTCCACATTGCAAGGTGCAATTCTGAAATTTTTTGCTTTTTCCTGTTAATCCTAGCATGATAAAGAAGATTCAAAGAGAGTGAGATGCCAGCTCCTTTCATTCAGTCAGTAGCTTCAAACATTTCTGGACGTTTTTCAATGGCAAAAATCAATGAATATTGTAAATGCACAAAAAGTAATATCTCCACATTGCAAGGTGCAATTCTGAAATTTTTTGCTTTTTCCTGCTAATTCTAGCATGATAAAGAAGATTCAAAGAGAGTGAGATGCCAGCTCCTTTCATTCAGTCAGTAGCTTCAAACATTTCTGGACGTTTTTCAATGGCAAAAATCAATGAATATTGTAAATGCACAAACAGTAATATCTCCACATTGCAAGGTGCAATTCTGAAATTTTTTGCTTTTTCCTGCTAATCCTAGCATGATAAAGAAGATTCAAAGAGAGTGAGATGCCAGCTCCTTTCATTCAGTCAGTAGCTTCAAACATTTCTGGTATATGAATAACATGATGTTTTTCAATGGCAAAAATCAATGAATATTGTAAATGCACAAACAGTAATATCTCCACATTGCAAGGTGCAATTCTGAAATTTTTTGCTTTTTCCTGCTAATCCTAGCATGATAAAGAAGATTCAAAGAGAGTGAGATGCCAGCTCCTTTCATTCAGTCAGTAGCTTCAAACATTTCTGGTATATGAATAACATGATGTTTTTCAATGGCAAAAATCAATGAATATTGTAAATGCACAAACAGTAATATCTCCACATTGCAAGGTGCAATTCTGAAATTTTTTGCTTTTTCCTGCTAATCCTAGCATGATAAAGAAGATTCAAAGAGAGTGAGATGCCAGCTCCTTTCATTCAGTCAGTAGCTTCAAACATTTCTGGACGTTTTTCAATGGCAAAAGTCAATGAATATTGTAAATGCACAAACAGTAATATCTCCACATTGCAAGGTGCAATTCTGAAATTTTTTGCTTTTTCCTGCTAATCCTAGCATGATAAAGAAGATTCAAAGAGAGTGAGATGCCAGCTCCTTTCATTCAGTCAGTAGCTTCAAACATTTCTGGACGTTTTTCAATGGCAAAAATCAATGAATATTGTAAATGCACAAACAGTAATATCTCCACATTGCAAGTTGCAATTCTGAAATTTTTTGCTTTTTCCTGCTAATCCTAGCATGATAAAGAAGATTCAAAGAGAGTGAGATGCCAGCTCCTTTCATTCAGTCAGTAGCTTCAAACATTTCTGGTATATGAATAACATGATGTTTTTCAATGGCAAAAATCAATGAATATTGTAAATGCACAAACAGTAATATCTCCACATTGCAAGGTGCAATTCTGAAATTTTTTGCTTTTTCCTGCTAATCCTAGCATGATAAAGAAGATTCAAAGAGAGTGAGATGCCAGCTCCTTTCATTCAGTCAGTAGCTTCAAACATTTCTGGTATATGAATAACATGATGTTTTTCAATGGCAAAAATCAATGAATATTGTAAATGCACAAACAGTAATATCTCCACATTGCAAGGTGCAATTCTGAAATTTTTTGCTTTTTCCTGTTAATCCTAGCATGATAAAGAAGATTCAAAGAGAGTGAGATGCCAGCTCCTTTCATTCAGTCAGTAGCTTCAAACATTTCTGGACGTTTTTCAATGGCAAAAATCAATGAATATTGTAAATGCACAAAAAGTAATATCTCCACATTGCAAGGTGCAATTCTGAAATTTTTTGCTTTTTCCTGCTAATCCTAGCATGATAAAGAAGATTCAAAGAGAGTGAGATGCCAGCTCCTTTCATTCAGTCAGTAGCTTCAAACATTTCTGGACGTTTTTCAATGGCAAAAATCAATGAATATTGTAAATGCACAAACAGTAATATCTCCACATTGCAAGGTGCAATTCTGAAATTTTTTGCTTTATCCTGCTAATCCTAGCATGATAAAGAAGATTCAAAGAGAGTGAGATGCCAGCTCCTTTCATTCAGTCAGTAGCTTCAAACATTTCTGGTATATGAATAACATGATGTTTTTCAATGGCAAAAATCAATGAATATTGTAAATGCACAAACAGTAATATCTCCACATTGCAAGGTGCAATTCTGAAATTTTTTGCTTTTTCCTGCTAATCCTAGCATGATAAAGAAGATTCAAAGAGAGTGAGATGCCAGCTCCTTTCATTCAGTCAGTAGCTTCAAACATTTCTGGTATATGAATAACATGATGTTTTTCAATGGCAAAAATCAATGAATATTGTAAATGCACAAACAGTAATATCTCCACATTGCAAGGTGCAATTCTGAAATTTTTTGCTTTTTCCTGCTAATCCTAGCATGATAAAGAAGATTCAAAGAGAGTGAGATGCCAGCTCCTTTCATTCAGTCAGTAGCTTCAAACATTTCTGGACGTTTTTCAATGGCAAAAGTCAATGAATATTGTAAATGCACAAACAGTAATATCTCCACATTGCAAGGTGCAATTCTGAAATTTTTTGCTTTTTCCTGCTAATCCTAGCATGATAAACAAGATTCAAAGAGAGTGAGATGCCTGCTCCTTTCATTCAGTCAGTAGCTTCAAACATTTCTGGACGTTTTTCAATGGCAAAAATCAATGAATATTGTAAATGCACAAACAGTAATATCTCCACATTGCAAGGTGCAATTCTGAAATTTTTTGCTTTTTCCTGCTAATCCTAGCATGATAAAGAAGATTCAAAGAGAGTGAGATGCCAGCTCCTTTCATTCAGTCAGTAGCTTCAAACATTTCTGGTATATGAATAACATGATGTTTTTCAACGGCAAAAATCAATGAATATTGTAAATGCACAAACAGTAATATCTCCACATTGCAAGGTGCAATTCTGAAATTTTTTGCTTTTTCCTGCTAATCCTAGCATGATAAAGAAGATTCAAAGAGAGTGAGATACCAGCTCCTTTCCTTCAGTCAGTAGCTTCAAACATTTCTGGTATCTGAATAACATGATGTTTTTCAATGGCAAAAATCAATGAATATTGTAAATGCACAAACAGTAATATCTCCACATTGCAAGGTGCAATTCTGAAATTTTTTGCTTTTTCCTGCTAATCCTAGCATGATAAAGAAGATTCAAAGAGAGTGAGATGCCAGCTCCTTTCATTCAGTCAGTAGCTTCAAACATTTCTGGACGTTTTTCAATGGCAAAAATCAATGAATATTGTAAATGCACAAACAGTAATATCTCCACATTGCAAGGTGCAATTCTGAAATTTTTTGCTTTTTCCTGCTAATCCTAGCATGATAAAGAAGATTCAAAGAGAGTGAGATGCCAGCTCCTTTCATTCAGTCAGTAGCTTCAAACATTTCTGGACGTTTTTCAATGGCAAAAATCAATGAATATTGTAAATGCACAAACAGTAATATCTCCACATTGCAAGGTGCAATTCTGAAATTTTTTGCTTTTTCCTGCTAATCCTAGCATGATAAAGAAGATTCAAAGAGAGTGAGATGCCAGCTCCTTTCATTCAGTCAGTAGCTTCAAACATTTCTGGACGTTTTTCAATGGCAAAAATCAATGAATATTGTAAATGCACAAACAGTAATATCTCCACATTGCAAGGTGCAATTCTGAAATTTTTTGCTTTTTCCTGCTAATCCTAGCATGATAAAGAAGATTCAAAGAGAGTGAGATGCCAGCTCCTTTCATTCAGTCAGTAGCTTCAAACATTTCTGGTATATGAATAACATGATGTTTTTCAATGGCAAAAATCAATGAATATTGTAAATGCACAAACAGTAATATCTCCACATTGCAAGGTGCAATTCTGAATTTTTTTGCTTTTTACTGCTAATCCTAGCATGATAAAGAAGATTCAAAGAGAGTGAGATGCCAGCTCCTTTCATTCAGTCAGTAGCTTCAAACATTTCTGGACGTTTTTCAATGGCAAAAATCAATGAGTATTGTAAATGCACAAACAGTAATATCTCCACATTGCAAGGTGCAATTCTGAAATTTTTTGCTTTTTCCTGCTAATCCTAGCATGATAAAGAAGATTCAAAGAGAGTGAGATGCCAGCTCCTTTCATTCAGTCAGTAGCTTCAAACATTTCTGGTATATGAATAACATGATGTTTTTCAATGGCAAAAATCAATGAATATTGTAAATGCACAAACAGTAATATCTCCACATTGCAAGGTGCAATTCTGAAATTTTTTGCTTTTTCCTGCTAATCCTAGCATGAAAAAGAAGATTCAAAGAGAGTGAGATGCCAGCTCCTTTCATTCAGTCAGTAGCTTCAAACATTTCTGGACGTTTTTCAATGGCAAAAATCAATGAATATTGTAAATGCACAAACAGTAATATCTCCACATTGCAAGGTGCAGTTCTGAAATTTTTTGCTTTTTCCTGCTAATCCTAGCATGATAAAGAAGATTCAAAGAGAGTGAGATGCCAGCTCCTTTCATTCAGTCAGTAGCTTCAAACATTTCTGGACGTTTTTCAATGGCAAAAATCAATGAATATTGTAAATGCAGAAACAGTAATATCTCCACATTGCAAGGTGCAATTCTGAAATTTTTTGCTTTTTCCTGCTAACCCTAGCATGATAAAGAAGATTCAAAGAGAGTGAGATGCCAGCTCCTTTCATTCAGTCAGTAGCTTCAAACATTTCTGGACGTTTTTCAATGGCAAAAATCAATGAATATTGTAAATGCACAAACAGTAATATCTCCACATTGCAAGGTGCAATTCTGAAATTTTTTGCTTTTTCCTGCTAATCCTAGCATGATAAAGAAGATTCAAAGAGAGTGAGATGCCAGCTCCTTTCATTCAGTCAGTAGCTTCAAACATTTCTGGTATATGAATAACATGATGTTTTTCAATGGCAAAAATCAATGAATATTGTAAATGCACAAACAGTAATATCTCCACATTGCAAGGTGCAATTCTGAAATTTTTTGCCTTTTACTGCTAATCCTAGCATGATAAAGAAGATTCAAAGAGAGTGAGATGCCAGCTCCTTTCATTCAGTCAGAAGCTTCAAACATTTCTGGACGTTTTTCAATGGCAAAAATCAATGAATATTGTAAATGCACAAACAGTAATATCTCCACATTGCAAGGTGCAATTCTGAAATTTTTTGCTTTTTCCTGCTAATCCTAGCATGATAAAGAAGATTCAAAGAGAGTGAGATGCCAGCTCCTTTCATTCAGTCAGTAGCTTCAAACATTTCTGGTATATGAATAACATGATGTTTTTCAATGGCAAAACTCAATGAATATTGTAAATGCACAAACAGTAATATCTCCACATTGCAAGGTGCAATTCTGAAATTTTTTGCTTTTTCCTGCTAATCCTACCATGATAAAGAAGATTCAAAGAGAGTGAGATGCCAGCTCCTTTCATTCAGTCAGTAGCTTCAAACATTTCTGGTATATGAATAACATGATGTTTTTCAATGGCAAAACTCAATGAATATTGTAAATGCACAAACAGTAATATCTCCACATTGCAAGGTGCAATTCTGAAATTTTTTGCTTTTTCCTGCTAATCCTACCATGATAAAGAAGATTCAAAGAGAGTGAGATGCCAGCTCCTTTCATTCAGTCAGTAGCTTCAAACATTTCTGGACGTTTTTCAATGGCAAAAATCAATGAATATTGTAAATGCGCAAACAGTAATATCTCCACATTGCAAGGTGCAATTCTGAAATTTTTTGCTTTTTCCTGCTAATCCTAGCATGATAAAGAAGATTCAAAGAGAGTGAGATGCCAGCTCCTTTCATTCAGTCAGTAGCTTCAAACATTTCTGGACATTTTTCAATGGCAAAAATCAATGAATATTGTAAATGCACAAACAGTAATATCTCCACATTGCAAGGTGCAATTCTGAAATTTTTTGCTTTTTCCTGCTAATCCTAGCATGATAAAGAAGATTCAAAGAGAGTGAGATGCCAGCTCCTTTCATTCAGTCAGTAGCTTCAAACATTTCTGGTATATGAATAACATGATGTTTTTCAATGGCAAAAATCAATGAATATTGTAAATGCACAAACAGTAATATCTCCACATTGCAAGGTGCAATTCTGAATTTTTTTGCTTTTTACTGCTAATCCTAGCATGATAAAGAAGATTCAAAGAGAGTGAGATGCCAGCTCCTTTCATTCAGTCAGTAGCTTCAAACATTTCTGGACGTTTTTCAATGGCAAAAATCAATGAATATTGTAAATGCACAATCAGTAATATCTCCACATTGCAAGGTGCAATTCTGAAATTTTTTGCTTTTTCCTGCTAATCCTAGCATGATAAAGAAGATTCAAAGAGAGTGAGATGCCAGCTCCTTTCATTCAGTCAGTAGCTTCAAACATTTCTGGTATATGAATAACATGATGTTTTTCAATGGCAAAAATCAATGAATATTGTAAATGCACAAACAGTAATATCTCCACATTGCAAGGTGCAATTCTGAAATTTTTTGCTTTTTCCTGCTAATCCTAGCATGAAAAAGAAGATTCAAAGAGAGTGAGATGCCAGCTCCTTTCATTCAGTCAGTAGCTTCAAACATTTCTGGACGTTTTTCAATGGCAAAAATCAATGAATATTGTAAATGCACAAACAGTAATATCTCCACATTGCAAGGTGCAGTTCTGAAATTTTTTGCTTTTTCCTGCTAATCCTAGCATGATAAAGAAGATTCAAAGAGAGTGAGATGCCAGCTCCTTTCATTCAGTCAGTAGCTTCAAACATTTCCTGATGTTTTTCAATGGCAAAAATCAATGAATATTGTAAATGCACAAACAGTAATATCTCCACATTGCAAGGTGCAATTCTGAAATTTTTTGCTTTTTCCTGCTAATCCTAGCATGATAAAGAAGATTCAAAGAGAGTGAGATGCCAGCTCCTTTCATTCAGTCAGTAGCTTCAAACATTTCTGGACGTTTTTCAATGGCAAAAATCAATGAATATTGTAAATGCACAAACAGTAATATCTCCACATTGCAAGGTGCAATTCTGAAATTTTTTGCTTTTTCCTGCTAACCCTAGCATGATAAAGAAGATTCAAAGAGAGTGAGATGCCAGCTCCTTTCATTCAGTCAGTAGCTTCAAACATTTCTGGACGTTTTTCAATGGCAAAAATCAATGAATATTGTAAATGCACAAACAGTAATATCTCCACATTGCAAGGTGCAATTCTGAAATTTTTTGCTTTTTCCTGCTAATCCTAGCATGATAAAGAAGATTCAAAGAGAGTGAGATGCCAGCTCCTTTCATTCAGTCAGTAGCTTCAAACATTTCTGGTATATGAATAACATGATGTTTTTCAATGGCAAAAATCAATGAATATTGTAAATGCACAAACAGTAATATCTCCACATTGCAAGGTGCAATTCTGAAATTTTTTGCCTTTTACTGCTAATCCTAGCATGATAAAGAAGATTCAAAGAGAGTGAGATGCCAGCTCCTTTCATTCAGTCAGTAGCTTCAAACATTTCTGGACGTTTTTCAATGGCAAAAATCAATGAATATTGTAAATGCACAAACAGTAATATCTCCACATTGCAAGGTGCAATTCTGAAATTTTTTGCCTTTTCCTGCTAATCCTAGCATGATAAAGAAGATTCAAAGAGAGTGAGATGCCAGCTCCTTTCATTCAGTCAGTAGCTTCAAACATTTCTGGTATATGAATAACATGATGTTTTTCAATGGCAAAAATCAATGAATATTGTAAATGCACAAACAGTAATATCTCCACATTGCAAGGTGCAATTCTGAAATTTTTTGCTTTTTCCTGCTAATCCTAGCATGATAAAGAATATTCAAAGAGAGTGAGATGCCAGCTCCTTTCATTCAGTCAGTAGCTTCAAACATTTCTGGTATATGAATAACATGATGTTTTTCAATGGCAAAAATCAATGAATATTGTAAATGCACAAACAGTAATATCTCCACATTGCAAGGTGCAATTCTGAAATTTTTTGCTTTTTCCTGCTAATCCTAGCATGATAAAGAAGATTCAAAGAGAGTGAGATGCCAGCTCCTTTCATTCAGTCAGTAGCTTCAAACATTTCTGGACGTTTTTCAATGGCAAAAATCAATGAATATTGTAAATGCACAAACAGTAATATCTCCACATTGCAAGGTGCAATTCTGAAATTTTTTGATTTTTCCTGCTAATGCTAGCATGGTAAAGAAGATTCAAAGAGAGTGAGATGCCAGCTCCTTTCATTCAGTCAGTAGCTTCAAACATTTCTGGATGTTTTTCAATGGCAAAAATCAATGAATATTGTAAATGCACAAACAGTAATATCTCCACATTGCAAGGTGCAAATCTGAAATTTTTTGCTTTTTCCTGCTAATCCTAGCA
The DNA here is from genome assembly GCF_046119375.1 of Phyllobates terribilis. NCBI lineage: Eukaryota > Metazoa > Chordata > Amphibia > Anura > Dendrobatidae > Phyllobates > Phyllobates terribilis. Next base: position 138,470 of record NW_027364839.1, read on the forward strand.
TGATAAACAAGATTCAAAGAGAGTGAGATGCCAGCTCCTTTCATTCAGTCAGTAGCTTCAAACATTTCTGGTATATGAATAACATGATGTTTTTCAATGGCAAAAATCAATGAATATTGTAAATGCACAAACAGTAATATCTCCACATTGCAAGGTGCAATTCTGAAATTTTTTGCTTTTTCCTGCTAATCCTAGCATGATAAAGAAGATTCAAAGAGAGTGAGATGCCAGCTCCTTTCATTCAGTCAGCAGCTTCAAACATTTCTGGACGTTTTCAATGGCAAAAATCAATGAATATTGTAAATGCACAAACAGTAATATCTCCACATTGCAAGGTGCAATTCTGAAATTTTTTGCTTTTTCCTGCTAATCCTAGCATGATAAAGAAGATTCAAAGAGAGTGAGATGCCAGCTCCTTTCATTCAGTCAGTAGCTTCAAACATTTCTGGTATATGAATAACATGATGTTTTTCAATGGCAAAAATCAATGAATATTGTAAATGCACAAACAGTAATATCTCCACATTGCAAGGTGCAATTCTGAAATTTTTTGCTTTTTCCTGCTAATCCTAGCATGAAAAAGAAGATTCAAAGAGAGTGAGATGCCAGCTCCTTTCATTCAGTCAGTAGCTTCAAACATTTCTGGACGTTTTTCAATGGCAAAAATCAATGAATATTGTAAATGCACAAACAGTAATATCTCCACATTGCAAGGTGCAATTCTGAAATTTTTTGCTTTTTCCTGCTAATCCTAGCATGATAAAGAAGATTCAAAGAGAGTGAGATGCCAGCTCCTTTCATTCAGTCAGTAGCTTCAAACATTTCTGGTATATGAATAACATGATGTTTTTCAATGGCAAAAATCAATGAATATTGTAAATGCACAAACAGTAATATCTCCACATTGCAAGGTGCAATTCTGAAATTTTTTTGCTTTTTCCTGCTAATCCTAGCATGATAAAGAAGATTCAAAGAGAGTGAGATGCCAGCTCCTTTCATTCAGTCAGTAGCTTCAAACATTTCTGGACGTTTTTCAATGGCAAAAATCAATGAATATTGTAAATGCACAAACAGTAATATCTCCACATTGCAAGGTGCAATTCTGAAATTTTTTGCTTTTTCCTGCTAATCCTAGCATGATAAAGAAGATTCAAAGAGAGTGAGATGCCAGCTCCTTTCATTCAGTCAGTAGCTTCAAACATTTCTGGACGTTTTTCAATGGCAAAAATCAATGAATATTGTAAATGCACATACAGTAATATCTCCACATTGCAAGGTGCAATTCTGAAATTTTTTGCTTTTTCCTGCTAATCCTAGCATGATAAAGAAGATTCAAAGAGAGTGAGATGCCAGCTCCTTTCATTCAGTCAGTAGCTTCAAACATTTCTGGTATATGAATAACATGATGTTTTTCAATGGCAAAAATCAATGAATATTGTAAATGCACAAACAGTAATATCTCCACATTGCAAGGTGCAATTCTTAAATTTTTTGCTTTTTACTGCTAATCCTAGCATGATAAAGAAGATTCAAAGAGAGTGAGATGCCAGCTCCTTTCATTCAGTCAGTAGCTTCAAACATTTCTGGTATATGAATAACATCATGTTTTTCAATGGCAAAAATCAATGAATATTGTAAATGCACAAACAGTAATATCTCCACATTGCAAGGTGCAATTCTGAATTTTTTTGCTTTTTCCTGCTAATCCTAGCATGATAAAGAAGATTCAAAGAGAGTGAGATGCCAGCTCCTTTCATTCAGTCAGTAGCTTCAAACATTTCTGGATGTTTTTCAATGGCAAAAATCAATGAATATTGTAAATGCACAAACAGTAATATCTCCACATTGCAAGGTGCAATTCTGAAATTTTTTGCTTTTTCCTGCTAATCCTAGCATGATAAAGAAGATTCAAAGAGAGTGAGATGCCAGCTCCTTTCATTCAGTCAGTAGCTTCAAACATTTCTGGACGTTTTTCAATGGCAAAAATCAATGAATATTGTAAATGCACAAACAGTAATATCTCCACATTGCAAGGTGCAATTGTGAAATTTTTTGCTTTTTCCTGCTAATCCTAGCATGATAAAGAAGATTCAAAGAGAGTGAGATGCCAGCTCCTTTCATTCAGTCAGTAGCTTCAAACATTTCTGGTATATGAATAACATGATGTTTTTCAATGGCAAAAATCAATGAATATTGTAAATGCACAAACAGTAATATCTCCACATTGCAAGGTGCAATTCTGAAATTTTTTGCCTTTTACTGCTAATCTTAGCATGATAAAGAAGATTCAAAGAGAGTGAGATGCCAGTTCCTTTCATTCAGTCAGTAGCTTCAAACATTTCTGGAAGTTTTTCAATGGCAAAAATCAATGACTATTGTAAATGCACAAACAGTAATATCTCCACATTGCAAGGTGCAATTCTGAAATTTTTTGCTTTTTCCTGCTAATCCTAGCATGATAAAGAACATTCAAAGAGAGTGAGATGCCAGCTCCTTTCATTCAGTCAGTAGTTTCAAACATTTCTGGTATATGAATAACATGATGTTTTTCAATGGCAAAAATCAATGAATATTGTAAATGCACAAACAGTAATATCTCCACATTGCAAGGTGCAATTCTGAAATTTTTTGCTTTTTCCTGCTAATCATAGCATGATAAAGAATATTCAAAGAGAGTGAGATGCCAGCTCCTTTCATTCAGTCAGTAGCTTCAAACATTTCTGGTATATGAATAACATGATGTTTTTCAATGGCAAAAATCAATGAATATTGTAAATGCACAAACAGAAATATCTCCACATTGCAAGGTGCAATTCTGAAATTTTTTGCTTTTTCCTGCTAATCCTAGCATGATAAAGAAGATTCAAAGAGAGTGAGATGCCAGCTCCTTTCATTCAGTCAGTAGCTTCAAACATTTCTGGACGTTTTTCAATGGCAAAAATCAATGAATATTGTAAATGCACAAACAGTAATATCTCCACATTGCAAGGTGCAATTCTGAAATTTTTTGCTTTTTCCTGCTAATGCTAGCATGGTAAAGAAGATTCAAAGAGAGTGAGATGCCAGCTCCTTTCATTCAGTCAGTAGCTTCAAACATTTCTGGACGTTTTTCAATGGCAAAAATCAATGAATATTGTAAATGCACAAACAGTAATATCTCCACATTGCAAGGTGCAATTCTGAAATTTTTTGCTTTTTCCTGCTAATCCTAGCATGATAAAGAAGATTCAAAGAGAGTGAGATGCCAGCTCCTTTCATTCAGTCAGTAGCTTCTAACATTTCTGGTATATGAATAACATGATGTTTTTCAATGGCAAAAATCAATGAATATTGTAAATGCACAAACAGTAATATCTCCACATTGCAAGGTGCAATTCTGAAATTTTTTGATTTTTCCTGCTAATCCTAGCATGATAAAGAAGATTCAAAGAGAGTGAGATGCCAGCTCCTTTCATTCAGTCAGTAGCTTCAAACATTTCTGGACGTTTTTCAATGGCAAAAATCAATGAATATTGTAAATGCACAAACAGTAATATCTCCACATTGCAAGGTGCAATTCTGAAATTTTTTGCTTTTTCCTGCTAATCCTAGCATGATAAAGAAGATTCAAAGAGAGTGAGATGCCAGCTCCTTTCATTCAGTCAGTAGCTTCAAACATTTCTGGTATATGAATAACATGATGTTTTTCAATGGCAAAAATCAATGAATATTGTAAATGCACAAACAGTAATATCTCCACATTGCAAGGTGCAATTCTGAATTTTTTTGCTTTTTCCTGCTAATCCTAGCATGATAAAGAAGATTCAAAGAGAGTGAGATGCCAGCTCCTTTCATTCAGTCAGTAGCTTCAAACATTTCTGGATGTTTTTCAATGGCAAAAATCAATGAATATTGTAAATGCACAAACAGTAATATCTCCACATTGCAAGGTGCAATTCTGAAATTTTTTGCTTTTTCCTGCTAATCCTAGCATGATAAAGAAGATTCAAAGAGAGTGAGATGCCAGCTCCTTTCATTCAGTCAGTAGCTTCAAACATTTCTGGACGTTTTTCAATGGCAAAAATCAATGAATATTGTAAATGCACAAACAGTAATATCTCCACATTGCAAGGTGCAATTCTGAAATTTTTTGCTTTTTCCTGCTAACCCTAGCATGATAAAGAAGATTCAAAGAGAGTGAGATGCCAGCTCCTTTCATTCAGTCAGTAGCTTCAAACATTTCTGGACGTTTTTCAATGGCAAAAATCAATGAATATTGTAAATGCACAAACAGTAATATCTCCACATTGCAAGGTGCAATTGTGAAATTTTTTGCTTTTTCCTGCTAATCCTAGCATGATAAAGAAGATTCAAAGAGAGTGAGATGCCAGCTCCTTTCATTCAGTCAGTAGCTTCAAACATTTCTGGTATATGAATAACATGATGTTTTTCAATGGCAAAAATCAATGAATATTGTAAATGCACAAACAGTAATATCTCCACATTGCAAGGTGCAATTCTGAAATTTTTTGCCTTTTACTGCTAATCCTAGCATGATAAAGAAGATTCAAAGAGAGTGAGATGCCAGTTCCTTTCATTCAGTCAGTAGCTTCAAACATTTCTGGAAGATTTTCAATGGCAAAAATCAATGAATATTGTAAATGCACAAACAGTAATATCTCCACATTGCAAGGTGCAATTCTGAAATTTTTTGCTTTTTCCTGCTAATCCTAGCATGATAAAGAAGATTCAAAGAGAGTGAGATGCCAGCTCCTTTCATTCAGTCAGTAGTTTCAAACATTTCTGGTATATGAATAACATGATGTTTTTCAATGGCAAAAATCAATGAATATTGTAAATGCACAAACAGTAATATCTCCACATTGCAAGGTGCAATTCTGAAATTTTTTGCTTTTTCCTGCTAATCCTAGCATGATAAAGAATATTCAAAGAGAGTGAGATGCCAGCTCCGTTCATTCAGTCAGTAGCTTCAAACATTTCTGGTATATGAATAACATGATGTTTTTCAATGGCAACAATCAATGAATATTGTAAATGCACAAACAGTAATATCTCCACATTGCAAGGTGCAATTCTGAAATTTTTTGCTTTTTCCTGCTAATCCTAGCATGATAAAGAAGATTCAAAGAGAGTGAGATGCCAGCTCCTTTCATTCAGTCAGTAGCTTCAAACATTTCTGGACGTTTTTCAATGGCAAAAATCAATGAATATTGTAAATGCACAAACAGTAATATCTCCACATTGCAAGGTGCAATTCTGAAATTTTTTGCTTTTTCCTGCTAATGCTAGCATGGTAAAGAAGATTCAAAGAGAGTGAGATGCCAGCTCCTTTCATTCAGTCAGTAGCTTCAAACATTTCTGGACGTTTTTCAATGGCAAAAATCAATGAATATTGTAATTGCACAAACAGTAATATCTCCACATTGCAAGGTGCAATTCTGAAATTTTTTGCTTTTTCCTGCTAATCCTAGCATGATAAAGAAGATTCAAAGAGAGTGAGATGCCAGCTCCTTTCATTCAGTCAGTAGCTTCAAACATTTCTGGACGTTTTTCAATGGCAAAAATCAATGAATATTGTAAATGCACAAACAGTAATATCTCCACATTGCAAGGTGCAATTCTGAAATTTTTTGCTTTTTCCTGCTAATCCTAGCATGATAAAGAAGATTCAAAGAGAGTGAGATGCCAGCTCCTTTCATTCAGTCAGTAGCTTCAAACATTTCTGGTATATGAATAACATGATGTTTTTCAATGGCAAAAATCAATGAATATTGTAAATGCACAAACAGTAATATCTCCACATTGCAAGGTGCAATTCTGAAATTTTTTGCTTTTTCCTGCTAATCCTAGCATGATAAAGAAGATTCAAAGAGAGTGAGATGCCAGCTCCTTTCATTCAGTCAGTAGCTTCAAACATTTCTGGACGTTTTTCAATGGCAAAAATCAATGAATATTGTAAATGCACAAACAGTAATATCTCCACATTGCAAGGTGCAATTCTGAAATTTTTTGCTTTTTCCTGCTAATCCTAGCATGATAAAGAAGATTCAAAGAGAGTGAGATGCCAGCTCCTTTCATTCAGTCAGTAGCTTCAAACATTTCTGGTATATGAATAACATGATGTTTTTCAATGGCAAAAATCAATGAATATTGTAAATGCACAAACAGTAATATCTCCACATTGCAAGGTGCAATTCTGAAATTTTTTGCTTTTTACTGCTAATCCTAGCATGATAAAGAAGATTCAAAGAGAGTGAGATGCCAGCTCCTTTCATTCAGTCAGTAGCTTCAAACATTTCTGGTATATGAATAACATGATGTTTTTCAATGGCAAAAATCAATGAATATTGTAAATGCACAAACAGTAATATCTCCACATTGCAAGGTGCAATTCTGAAATTTTTTGCTTTTTCCTGCTAATCCTAGCATGATAAAGAAGATTCAAAGAGAGTGAGATGCCAGCTCCTTTCATTCAGTCAGTAGCTTCAAACATTTCTGGACGTTTTTCAATGGCAAAAATCAATGAATATTGTAAATGCACAAACAGTAATATCTCCACATTGCAAGGTGCAATTCTGAAATTTTTTGCTTTTTCCTGCTAATCCTAGCATGATAAAGAAGATTCAAAGAGAGTGAGATGCCAGCTCCTTTCATTCAGTCAGTAGCTTCAAACATTTCTGGTATATGAATAACATGATGTTTTTCAATGGCAAAAATCAATGAATATTGTAAATGCACAAACAGTAATATCTCCACATTGCAAGGTGCAATTCTGAATTTTTTTGCTTTTTCCTGCTAATCCTAGCATGATAAAGAAGATTCAAAGAAAGTGAGATGCCAGCTCCTTTCATTCAGTCAGTAGCTTCAAACATTTCTGGATGTTTTTCAATGGCAAAAATCAATGAATATTGTAAATGCACAAACAGTAATATCTCCACATTGCAAGGTGCAATTCTGAAATTTTTTGCTTTTTCCTGCTAATCCTAGCATGATAAAGAAGATTCAAAGAGAGTGAGATGCCAGCTCCTTTCATTCAGTCAGTAGCTTCAAACATTTCTGGACGTTTTTCAATGGCAAAAATCAATGAATATTGTAAATGCACAAACAGTAATATCTCCACATTGCAAGGTGCAATTCTGAAATTTTTTGCTTTTTCCTGCTAACCCTAGCATGATAAAGAAGATTCAAAGAGAGTGAGATGCCAGCTCCTTTCATTCAGTCAGTAGCTTCAAACATTTCTGGACGTTTTTCAATGGCAAAAATCAATGAATATTGTAAATGCACAAACAGTAATATCTCCACATTGCAAGGTGCAATTGTGAAATTTTTTGCTTTTTCCTGCTAATCCTAGCATGATAAAGAAGATTCAAAGAGAGTGAGATGCCAGCTCCTTTCATTCAGTCAGTAGCTTCAAACATTTCTGGTATATGAATAACATGATGTTTTTCAATGGCAAAAATCAATGAATATTGTAAATGCACAAACAGTAATATCTCCACATTGCAAGGTGCAATTCTGAAATTTTTTGCCTTTTACTGCTAATCCTAGCATGATAAAGAAGATTCAAAGAGAGTGAGATGCCAGTTCCTTTCATTCAGTCAGTAGCTTCAAACATTTCTGGAAGATTTTCAATGGCAAAAATCAATGAATATTGTAAATGCACAAACAGTAATATCTCCACATTGCAAGGTGCAATTCTGAAATTTTTTGCTTTTTCCTGCTAATCCTAGCATGATAAAGAAGATTCAAAGAGAGTGAGATGCCAGCTCCTTTCATTCAGTCAGTAGTTTCAAACATTTCTGGTATATGAATAACATGATGTTTTTCAATGGCAAAAATCAATGAATATTGTAAATGCACAAACAGTAATATCTCCACATTGCAAGGTGCAATTCTGAAATTTTTTGCTTTTTCCTGCTAATCCTAGCATGATAAAGAATATTCAAAGAGAGTGAGATGCCAGCTCCGTTCATTCAGTCAGTAGCTTCAAACATTTCTGGTATATGAATAACATGATGTTTTTCAATGGCAACAATCAATGAATATTGTAAATGCACAAACAGTAATATCTCCACATTGCAAGGTGCAATTCTGAAATTTTTTGCTTTTTCCTGCTAATCCTAGCATGATAAAGAAGATTCAAAGAGAGTGAGATGCCAGCTCCTTTCATTCAGTCAGTAGCTTCAAACATTTCTGGACGTTTTTCAATGGCAAAAATCAATGAATATTGTAAATGCACAAACAGTAATATCTCCACATTGCAAGGTGCAATTCTGAAATTTTTTGCTTTTTCCTGCTAATGCTAGCATGGTAAAGAAGATTCAAAGAGAGTGAGATGCCAGCTCCTTTCATTCAGTCAGTAGCTTCAAACATTTCTGGACGTTTTTCAATGGCAAAAATCAATGAATATTGTAATTGCACAAACAGTAATATCTCCACATTGCAAGGTGCAATTCTGAAATTTTTTGCTTTTTCCTGCTAATCCTAGCATGATAAAGAAGATTCAAAGAGAGTGAGATGCCAGCTCCTTTCATTCAGTCAGTAGCTTCAAACATTTCTGGACGTTTTTCAATGGCAAAAATCAATGAATATTGTAAATGCACAAACAGTAATATCTCCACATTGCAAGGTGCAATTCTGAAATTTTTTGCTTTTTCCTGCTAATCCTAGCATGATAAAGAAGATTCAAAGAGAGTGAGATGCCAGCTCCTTTCATTCAGTCAGTAGCTTCAAACATTTCTGGTATATGAATAACATGATGTTTTTCAATGGCAAAAATCAATGAATATTGTAAATGCACAAACAGTAATATCTCCACATTGCAAGGTGCAATTCTGAAATTTTTTGCTTTTTCCTGCTAATCCTAGCATGATAAAGAAGATTCAAAGAGAGTGAGATGCCAGCTCCTTTCATTCAGTCAGTAGCTTCAAACATTTCTGGACGTTTTTCAATGGCAAAAATCAATGAATATTGTAAATGCACAAACAGTAATATCTCCACATTGCAAGGTGCAATTCTGAAATTTTTTGCTTTTTCCTGCTAATCCTAGCATGATAAAGAAGATTCAAAGAGAGTGAGATGCCAGCTCCTTTCATTCAGTCAGTAGCTTCAAACATTTCTGGTATATGAATAACATGATGTTTTTCAATGGCAAAAATCAATGAATATTGTAAATGCACAAACAGTAATATCTCCACATTGCAAGGTGCAATTCTGAAATTTTTTGCTTTTTACTGCTAATCCTAGCATGATAAAGAAGATTCAAAGAGAGTGAGATGCCAGCTCCTTTCATTCAGTCAGTAGCTTCAAACATTTCTGGTATATGAATAACATGATGTTTTTCAATGGCAAAAATCAATGAATATTGTAAATGCACAAACAGTAATATCTCCACATTGCAAGGTGCAATTCTGAAATTTTTTGCTTTTTCCTGCTAATCCTAGCATGATAAAGAAGATTCAAAGAGAGTGAGATGCCAGCTCCTTTCATTCAGTCAGTAGCTTCAAACATTTCTGGACGTTTTTCAATGGCAAAAATCAATGAATATTGTAAATGCACAAACAGTAATATCTCCACATTGCAAGGTGCAATTCTGAAATTTTTTGCTTTTTCCTGCTAATCCTAGCATGATAAAGAAGATTCAAAGAGAGTGAGATGCCAGCTCCTTTCATTCAGTAAGTAGCTTCAAACATTTCTGGTATATGAATAACATGATGTTTTTCAATGGCAAAAATCAATGAATATTGTAAATGCACAAACAGTAATATCTCCACATTGCAAGGTGCAATTCTGAATTTTTTTGCTTTTTCCTGCTAATCCTAGCATGATAAAGAAGATTCAAAGAAAGTGAGATGCCAGCTCCTTTCATTCAGTCAGTAGCTTCAAACATTTCTGGATGTTTTTCAATGGCAAAAATCAATGAATATTGTAAATGCACAAACAGTAATATCTCCACATTGCAAGGTGCAATTCTGAAATTTTTTGCTTTTTCCTGCTAATCCTAGCATGATAAAGAAGATTCAAAGAGAGTGAGATGCCAGCTCCTTTCATTCAGTCAGTAGCTTCAAACATTTCTGGACGTTTTTCAATGGCAAAAATCAATGAATATTGTAAATGCACAAACAGTAATATCTCCACATTGCAAGGTGCAATTCTGAAATTTTTTGCTTTTTCCTGCTAACCCTAGCATGATAAAGAAGATTCAAAGAGAGTGAGATGCCAGCTCCTTTCATTCAGTCAGTAGCTTCAAACATTTCTGGACGTTTTTCAATGGCAAAAATCAATGAATATTGTAAATGCACAAACAGTAATATCTCCACATTGCAAGGTGCAATTGTGAAATTTTTTGCTTTTTCCTGCTAATCCTAGCATGATAAAGAAGATTCAAAGATAGTGAGATGCCAGCTCCTTTCATTCAGTCAGTAGCTTCAAACATTTCTGGTATATGAATAACATGATGTTTTTCAATGGCAAAAATCAATGAATATTGTAAATGCACAAACAGTAATATCTCCACATTGCAAGGTGCAATTCTGAAATTTTTTGCCTTTTACTGCTAATCCTAGCATGATAAAGAAGATTCAAAGAGAGTGAGATGCCAGTTCCTTTCATTCAGTCAGTAGCTTCAAACATTTCTGGAAGATTTTCAATGGCAAAAATCAATGAATATTGTAAATGCACAAACAGTAATATCTCCACATTGCAAGGTGCAATTCTGAAATTTTTTGCTTTTTCCTGCTAATCCTAGCATGATAAAGAAGATTCAAAGAGAGTGAGATGCCAGCTCCTTTCATTCAGTCAGTAGTTTCAAACATTTCTGGTATATGAATAACATGATGTTTTTCAATGGCAAAAATCAATGAATATTGTAAATGCACAAACAGTAATATCTCCACATTGCAAGGTGCAATTCTGAAATTTTTTGCTTTTTCCTGCTAATCCTAGCATGATAAAGAATATTCAAAGAGAGTGAGATGCCAGCTCCGTTCATTCAGTCAGTAGCTTCAAACATTTCTGGTATATGAATAACATGATGTTTTTCAATGGCAACAATCAATGAATATTGTAAATGCACAAACAGTAATATCTCCACATTGCAAGGTGCAATTCTGAAATTTTTTGCTTTTTCCTGCTAATCCTAGCATGATAAAGAAGATTCAAAGAGAGTGAGATGCCAGCTCCTTTCATTCAGTCAGTAGCTTCAAACATTTCTGGACGTTTTTCAATGGCAAAAATCAATGAATATTGTAAATGCACAAACAGTAATATCTCCACATTGCAAGGTGCAATTCTGAAATTTTTTGCTTTTTCCTGCTAATGCTAGCATGGTAAAGAAGATTCAAAGAGAGTGAGATGCCAGCTCCTTTCATTCAGTCAGTAGCTTCAAACATTTCTGGACGTTTTTCAATGGCAAAAATCAATGAATATTGTAAATGCACAAACAGTAATATCTCCACATTGCAAGGTGCAATTCTGAAATTTTTTGCTTTTTCCTGCTAATCCTAGCATGATAAAGAAGATTCAAAGAGAGTGAGATGCCAGCTCCTTTCATTCAGTCAGTAGCTTCAAACATTTCTGGACGTTTTTCAATGGCAAAAATCAATGAATATTGTAAATGCACAAACAGTAATATCTCCACATTGCAAGGTGCAATTCTGAAATTTTTTGCTTTTTCCTGCTAATCCTAGCATGATAAAGAAGATTCAAAGAGAGTGAGATGCCAGCTCCTTTCATTCAGTCAGTAGCTTCAAACATTTCTGGTATATGAATAACATGATGTTTTTCAATGGCAAAAATCAATGAATATTGTAAATGCACAAACAGTAATATCTCCACATTGCAAGGTGCAATTCTGAAATTTTTTGCTTTTTCCTGCTAATCCTAGCATGATAAAGAAGATTCAAAGAGAGTGAGATGCCAGCTCCTTTCATTCAGTCAGTAGCTTCAAACATTTCTGGACGTTTTTCAATGGCAAAAATCAATGAATATTGTAAATGCACAAACAGTAATATCTCCACATTGCAAGGTGCAATTCTGAAATTTTTTGCTTTTTCCTGCTAATCCTAGCATGATAAAGAAGATTCAAAGAGAGTGAGATGCCAGCTCCTTTCATTCAGTCAGTAGCTTCAAACATTTCTGGTATATGAATAACATGATGTTTTTCAATGGCAAAAATCAATGAATATTGTAAATGCACAAACAGTAATATCTCCACATTGCAAGGTGCAATTCTGAAATTTTTTGCTTTTTACTGCTAATCCTAGCATGATAAAGAAGATTCAAAGAGAGTGAGATGCCAGCTCCTTTCATTCAGTCAGTAGCTTCAAACATTTCTGGTATATGAATAACATGATGTTTTTCAATGGCAAAAATCAATGAATATTGTAAATGCACAAACAGTAATATCTCCACATTGCAAGGTGCAATTCTGAAATTTTTTGCTTTTTCCTGCTAATCCTAGCATGATAAAGAAGATTCAAAGAGAGTGAGATGCCAGCTCCTTTCATTCAGTCAGTAGCTTCAAACATTTCTGGACGTTTTTCAATGGCAAAAATCAATGAATATTGTAAATGCACAAACAGTAATATCTCCACATTGCAAGGTGCAATTCTGAAATTTTTTGCTTTTTCCTGCTAATCCTAGCATGATAAAGAAGATTCAAAGAGAGTGAGATGCCAGCTCCTTTCATTCAGTCAGTAGCTTCAAATATTTCTGGACGTTTTTCAATGGCAAAAATCAATGAATATTGTAAATGCACAAACAGTAATATCTCCACATTGCAAGGTGCAATTCTGAAATTTTTTGCTTTTTCCTGCTAATCCTAGCATGATAAAGAAGATTCAAGAGAGTGAGATGCCAGCTCCTTTCATTCAGTCAGTAGCTTCAAACATTTCTGGTATATGAATAACATGATGTTTTTCAATGGCAAAAATCAATGAATATTGCAAATGCACAAACAGTAATATCTCCACATTGCAAGGTGCAATTCTGAAATTTTTTGCCTTTTACTGCTAATCCTAGCATGATAAAGAAGATTCAAAGAGAGTGAGATGCCAGCTCCTTTCATTCAGTCAGTAGCTTCAAACATTTCTGGACGTTTTTCAATGGCAAAAATCAATGAATATTGTAAATGCACAAACAGTAATATCTCCACATTGCAAGGTGCAATTCTGAAATTTTTTGCTTTTTCCTGCTAATCCTAGCATGATAAAGAAGATTCAAAGAGAGTGAGATGCCAGCTCCTTTCATTCAGTCAGTAGCTTCAAACATTTCTGGACGTTTTTCAATGGCAAAAATCAATGAATATTGTAAATGCACAAACAGTAATATCTCCACATTGCAAGGTGCAATTCTGAAGTTTTTTGCTTTTTCCTGCTAATGCTAGCATGGTAAAGAAGATTCAAAGAGAGTGAGATGCCAGCTCCTTTCATTCAGTCAGTAGCTTCAAACATTTCTGGACGTTTTTCAATGGCAAAAATCAATGAATATTGTAAATGCACAAACAGTAATATCTCCACATTGCAAGGTGCAATTCTGAAATTTTTTGCTTTTTCCTGCTAATCCTAGCATGATAAAGAAGATTCAAAGAGAGTGAGATGCCAGCTCCTTTCATTCAGTCAGTAGCTTCAAACATTTCTGGTATATGAATAACATGATGTTTTTCAATGGCAAAAATCAATGAATATTGTAAATGCACAAACAGTAATATCTCCACATTGCAAGGTGCAATTCTGAAATTTTTTGCTTTTTCCTGCTAATCCTAGCATGATAAAGAAGATTCAAAGAGAGTGAGATGCCAGCTCCTTTCATTCAGTCAGTAGCTTCAAACATTTCTGGACGTTTTTCAATGGCAAAAATCAATGAATATTGTAAATGCACAAACAGTAATATCTCCACATTGCAAGGTGCAATTCTGAAATTTTTTGCTTTTTCCTGCTAATCCTAGCATGATAAAGAAGATTCAAAGAGAGTGAGATGCCAGCTCCTTTCATTCAGTCAGTAGCTTCAAACATTTCTGGTATATGAATAACATGATGTTTTTCAATGGCAAAAATCAATGAATATTGTAAATGCACAAACAGTAATATCTCCACATTGCAAGGTGCAATTCTGAAATTTTTTGCTTTTTCCTGCTAATCCTAGCATGAAAAAGAAGATTCAAAGAGAGTGAGATGCCAGCTCCTTTCATTCAGTCAGTAGCTTCAAACATTTCTGGACGTTTTTCAATGGCAAAAATCAATGAATATTGTAAATGCACAAACAGTAATATCTCCACATTGCAAGGTGCAATTCTGAAATTTTTTGCTTTTTCCTGCTAATCCTAGCATGATAAAGAAGATTCAAAGAGAGTGAGATGCCAGCTCCTTTCATTCAGTCAGTAGCTTCAAACATTTCTGGACGTTTTTCAATGGCAAAAATCAATGAATATTGTAAATGCACAAACAGTAATATCTCCACATTGCAAGGTGCAATTCTGAAATTTTTTGCTTTTTCCTGCTAATCCTAGCATGATAAAGAAGATTCAAAGAGAGTGAGATGCCAGCTCCTTTCATTCAGTCAGTAGCTTCAAACATTTCTGGTATATGAATAACATGATGTTTTTCAATGGCAAAAATCAATGAATATTGTAAATGCACAAACAGTAATATCTCCACATTGCAAGGTGCAATTCTGAAATTTTTTGCTTTTTCCTGCTAATCCTTGCATGATAAAGAAGATTCAAAGAGAGTGAGATGCCAGCTCCTTTCATTCAGTCAGTAGCTTCAAACATTTCTGGACGTTTTTCAATGGCAAAAATCAATGAATATTGTAAATGCACAAACAGTAATATCTCCACATTGCAAGGTGCAATTCTGAATTTTTTTGCTTTTTCCTGCTAATCCTAGCATGAAAAAGAAGATTCAAAGAGAGTGAGATGCCAGCTCCTTTCATTCAGTCAGTAGCTTCAAACATTTCTGGACGTTTTTCAATGGCAAAAATCAATGAATATTGTAAATGCACAAACAGTAATATCTCCACATTGCAAGGTGCAATTCTGAAATTTTTGCTTTTTCCTGCTAATCCTAGCATGATAAAGAAGATTCAAAGAGAGTGAGATGCCAGTTCCTTTCATTCAGTCAGTAGCTTCAAACATTTCTGGAAGATTTTCAATGGCAAAAATCAATGAATATTGTAAATGCATAAACAGTAATATCTCCACATTGCAAGGTGCAATTCTGAAATTTTTTGCTTTTTCCTGCTAATCCTAGCATGATAAAGAAGATTCAAAGAGAGTGAGATGCCAGCTCCTTTCATTCAGTCAGTAGTTTCAAACATTTCTGGTATATGAATAACATGATGTTTTTCAATGGCAAAAATCAATGAATATTGTAAATGCACAAACAGTAATATCTCCACATTGCAAGGTGCAATTCTGAAATTTTTTGCTTTTTCCTGCTAATCCTAGCATGATAAAGAATATTCAAAGAGAGTGAGATGCCAGCTCCGTTCATTCAGTCAGTAGCTTCAAACATTTCTGGTATATGAATAACATGATGTTTTTCAATGGCAAAAATCAATGAATATTGTAAATGCACAAACAGTAATATCTCCACATTGCAAGGTGCAATTCTGAAATTTTTTGCTTTTTCCTGCTAATCCTAGCATGATAAAGAAGATTCAAAGAGAGTGAGATGCCAGCTCCTTTCATTCAGTCAGTAGCTTCAAACATTTCTGGACGTTTTTCAATGGCAAAAATCAATGAATATTGTAAATGCACAAACAGTAATATCTCCACATTGCAAGGTGCAATTCTGAAATTTTTTGCTTTTTCCTGCTAATCCTAGCATGATAAAGAAGATTCAAAGAGAGTGAGATGCCAGCTCCTTTCATTCAGTCAGTAGCTTCAAACATTTCTGGTATATGAATAACATGATGTTTTTCAATGGCAAAAATCAATGAATATTGTAAATGCACAAACAGTAATATCTCCACATTGCAAGGTGCAATTCTGAAATTTTTTGCTTTTTCCTGCTAATCCTAGCATGAAAAAGAAGATTCAAAGAGAGTGAGATGCCAGCTCCTTTCATTCAGTCAGTAGCTTCAAACATTTCTGGACGTTTTTCAATGGCAAAAATCAATGAATATTGTAAATGCACAAACAGTAATATCTCCACATTGCAAGGTGCAATTCTGAAATTTTTTGCTTTTTCCTGCTAATCCTAGCATGATAAAGAAGATTCAAAGAGAGTGAGATGCCAGCTCCTTTCATTCAGTCAGTAGCTTCAAACATTTCTGGACGTTTTTCAATGGCAAAAATCAATGAATATTGTAAATGCACAAACAGTAATATCTCCACATTGCAAGGTGCAATTCTGAAATTTTTTGCTTTTTCCTGCTAATCCTAGCATGATAAAGAAGATTCAAAGAGAGTGAGATGCCAGCTCCTTTCATTCAGTCAGTAGCTTCAAACATTTCTGGTATATGAATAACATGATGTTTTTCAATGGCAAAAATCAATGAATATTGTAAATGCACAAACAGTAATATCTCCACATTGCAAGGTGCAATTCTGAAATTTTTTGCTTTTTCCTGCTAATCCTAGCATGATAAAGAAGATTTAAAGAGAGTGAGATGCCAGCTCCTTTCATTCAGTCAGTAGCTTCAAACATTTCTGGACGTTTTTCAATGGCAAAAATCAATGAATATTGTAAATGCACAAACAGTAATATCTCCACATTGCAAGGTGCAATTCTGAATTTTTTTGCTTTTTCCTGCTAATCCTAGCATGAAAAAGAAGATTCAAAGAGAGTGAGATGCCAGCTCCTTTCATTCAGTCAGTAGCTTCAAACATTTCTGGACGTTTTTCAATGGCAAAAATCAATGAATATTGTAAATGCACAAACAGTAATATCTCCACATTGCAAGGTGCAATTCTGAAATTTTTTGCTTTTTCCTGCTAATCCTAGCATGATAAAGAAGATTCAAAGAGAGTGAGATGCCAGTTCCTTTCATTCAGTCAGTAGCTTCAAACATTTCTGGAAGATTTTCAATGGCAAAAATCAATGAATATTGTAAATGCATAAACAGTAATATCTCCACATTGCAAGGTGCAATTCTGAAATTTTTTGCTTTTTCCTGCTAATCCTAGCATGATAAAGAAGATTCAAAGAGAGTGAGATGCCAGCTCCTTTCATTCAGTCAGTAGTTTCAAACATTTCTGGTATATGAATAGCATGATGTTTTTCAATGGCAAAAATCAATGAATATTGTAAATGCACAAACAGTAATATCTCCACATTGCAAGGTGCAATTCTGAAATTTTTTGCTTTTTCCTGCTAATCCTAGCATGATAAAGAATATTCAAAGAGAGTGAGATGCCAGCTCCGTTCATTCAGTCAGTAGCTTCAAACATTTCTGGTATATGAATAACATGATGTTTTTCAATGGCAAAAATCAATGAATATTGTAAATGCACAAACAGTAATATCTCCACATTGCAAGGTGCAATTCTGAAATTTTTTGCTTTTTCCTGCTAATCCTAGCATGATAAAGAAGATTCAAAGAGAGTGAGATGCCAGCTCCTTTCATTCAGTCAGTAGCTTCAAACATTTCTGGACGTTTTTCAATGGCAAAAATCAATGAATATTGTAAATGCACAAACAGTAATATCTCCACATTGCAAGGTGCAATTCTGAAATTTTTTGCTTTTTCCTGCTAATGCTAGCATGGTAAAGAAGATTCAAAGAGAGTGAGATGCCAGCTCCTTTCATTCAGTCAGTAGCTTCAAACATTTCTGGACGTTTTTCAATGGCAAAAATCAATGAATATTGTAAATGCACAAACAGTAATATCTCCACATTGCAAGGTGGAATTCTGAAATTTTTTGCTTTTTCCTGCTAATCCTAGCATGATAAAGAAGATTCAAAGAGAGTGAGATGCCAGCTCCTTTCATTCAGTCAGTAGCTTCAAACATTTCTGGACGTTTTTCAATGGCAAAAATCAATGAATATTGTAAATGCACAAACAGTAATATCTCCACATTGCAAGGTGCAATTCTGAAATTTTTTGCTTTTTCCTGCTAATCCTAGCATGATAAAGAAGATTCAAAGAGAGTGAGATGCCAGCTCCTTTCATTCAGTCAGTAGCTTCAAACATTTCTGGTATATGAATAACATGATGTTTTTCAATGGCAAAAATCAATGAATATTGTAAATGCACAAACAGTAATATCTCCACATTGCAAGGTGCAATTCTGAAATTTTTTGCTTTTTCCTGCTAATCCTAGCATGATAAAGAAGATTCAAAGAGAGTGAGATGCCAGCTCCTTTCATTCAGTCAGTAGCTTCAAACATTTCTGGACGTTTTTCAATGGCAAAAATCAATGAATATTGTAAATGCACAAACAGTAATATCTCCACATTGCAAGGTGCAATTCTGAAATTTTTTGCTTTTTCCTGCTAATCCTAGCATGATAAAGAAGATTCAAAGAGAGTGAGATGCCAGCTCCTTTCATTCAGTCAGTAGCTTCAAACATTTCTGGTATATGAATAACATGATGTTTTTCAATGGCAAAAATCAATGAATATTGTAAATGCACAAACAGTAATATCTCCACATTGCAAGGTGCAATTCTGAAATTTTTTGCTTTTTACTGCTAATCCTAGCATGATAAAGAAGATTCAAAGAGAGTGAGATGCCAGCTCCTTTCATTCAGTCAGTAGCTTCAAACATTTCTGGTATATGAATAACATGATGTTTTTCAATGGCAAAAATCAATGAATATTGTAAATGCACAAACAGTAATATCTCCACATTGCAAGGTGCAATTCTGAAATTTTTTGCTTTTTCCTGCTAATCCTAGCATGATAAAGAAGATTCAAAGAGAGTGAGATGCCAGCTCCTTTCATTCAGTCAGTAGCTTCAAACATTTCTGGACGTTTTTCAATGGCAAAAATCAATGAATATTGTAAATGCACAAACAGTAATATCTCCACATTGCAAGGTGCAATTCTGAAATTTTTTGCTTTTTCCTGCTAATCCTAGCATGATAAAGAAGATTCAAAGAGAGTGAGATGCCAGCTCCTTTCATTCAGTCAGTAGCTTCAAATATTTCTGGACGTTTTTCAATGGCAAAAATCAATGAATATTGTAAATGCACAAACAGTAATATCTCCACATTGCAAGGTGCAATTCTGAAATTTTTTGCTTTTTCCTGCTAATCCTAGCATGATAAAGAAGATTCAAGAGAGTGAGATGCCAGCTCCTTTCATTCAGTCAGTAGCTTCAAACATTTCTGGTATATGAATAACATGATGTTTTTCAATGGCAAAAATCAATGAATATTGCAAATGCACAAACAGTAATATCTCCACATTGCAAGGTGCAATTCTGAAATTTTTTGCCTTTTACTGCTAATCCTAGCATGATAAAGAAGATTCAAAGAGAGTGAGATGCCAGCTCCTTTCATTCAGTCAGTAGCTTCAAACATTTCTGGACGTTTTTCAATGGCAAAAATCAATGAATATTGTAAATGCACAAACAGTAATATCTCCACATTGCAAGGTGCAATTCTGAAATTTTTTGCTTTTTCCTGCTAATCCTAGCATGATAAAGAAGATTCAAAGAGAGTGAGATGCCAGCTCCTTTCATTCAGTCAGTAGCTTCAAACATTTCTGGACGTTTTTCAATGGCAAAAATCAATGAATATTGTAAATGCACAAACAGTAATATCTCCACATTGCAAGGTGCAATTCTGAAGTTTTTTGCTTTTTCCTGCTAATGCTAGCATGGTAAAGAAGATTCAAAGAGAGTGAGATGCCAGCTCCTTTCATTCAGTCAGTAGCTTCAAACATTTCTGGACGTTTTTCAATGGCAAAAATCAATGAATATTGTAAATGCACAAACAGTAATATCTCCACATTGCAAGGTGCAATTCTGAAATTTTTTGCTTTTTCCTGCTAATCCTAGCATGATAAAGAAGATTCAAAGAGAGTGAGATGCCAGCTCCTTTCATTCAGTCAGTAGCTTCAAACATTTCTGGTATATGAATAACATGATGTTTTTCAATGGCAAAAATCAATGAATATTGTAAATGCACAAACAGTAATATCTCCACATTGCAAGGTGCAATTCTGAAATTTTTTGCTTTTTCCTGCTAATCCTAGCATGATAAAGAAGATTCAAAGAGAGTGAGATGCCAGCTCCTTTCATTCAGTCAGTAGCTTCAAACATTTCTGGACGTTTTTCAATGGCAAAAATCAATGAATATTGTAAATGCACAAACAGTAATATCTCCACATTGCAAGGTGCAATTCTGAAATTTTTTGCTTTTTCCTGCTAATCCTAGCATGATAAAGAAGATTCAAAGAGAGTGAGATGCCAGCTCCTTTCATTCAGTCAGTAGCTTCAAACATTTCTGGTATATGAATAACATGATGTTTTTCAATGGCAAAAATCAATGAATATTGTAAATGCACAAACAGTAATATCTCCACATTGCAAGGTGCAATTCTGAAATTTTTTGCTTTTTCCTGCTAATCCTAGCATGAAAAAGAAGATTCAAAGAGAGTGAGATGCCAGCTCCTTTCATTCAGTCAGTAGCTTCAAACATTTCTGGACGTTTTTCAATGGCAAAAATCAATGAATATTGTAAATGCACAAACAGTAATATCTCCACATTGCAAGGTGCAATTCTGAAATTTTTTGCTTTTTCCTGCTAATCCTAGCATGATAAAGAAGATTCAAAGAGAGTGAGATGCCAGCTCCTTTCATTCAGTCAGTAGCTTCAAACATTTCTGGTATATGAATAACATGATGTTTTTCAATGGCAAAAATCAATGAATATTGTAAATGCACAAACAGTAATATCTCCACATTGCAAGGTGCAATTCTGAAATTTTTTGCTTTTTCCTGCTAATCCTAGCATGATAAAGAAGATTCAAAGAGAGTGAGATGCCAGCTCCTTTCATTCAGTCAGTAGCTTCAAACATTTCTGGACGTTTTTCAATGGCAAAAATCAATGAATATTGTAAATGCACAAACAGTAATATCTCCACATTGCAAGGTGCAATTCTGAAATTTTTTGCTTTTTCCTGCTAATCCTAGCATGATAAAGAAGATTCAAAGAGATTGAGATGCCAGCTCCTTTCATTCAGTCAGTAGCTTCAAACATTTCTGGTATATGAATAACATGATGTTTTTCAATGGCAAAAATCAATGAATATTGTAAATGCACAAACAGTAATATCTCCACATTGCAAGGTGCAATTCTGAAATTTTTTGCTTTTTCCTGCTAATCCTAGCATGATAAAGAAGATTCAAAGAGAGTGAGATGCCAGCTCCTTTCATTCAGTCAGTAGCTTCAAACATTTCTGGTATATGAATAACATGATGTTTTTCAATGGCAAAAATCAATGAATATTGTAAATGCACAAACAGTAATATCTCCACATTGCAAGGTGCAATTCTGAAATTTTTTGCTTTTTCCTGCTAATCCTAGCATGATAAAGAAGATTCAAAGAGAGTGAGATGCCAGCTCCTTTCATTCAGTCAGTAGCTTCAAACATTTCTGGACGTTTTTCAATGGCAAAAATCAATGAATATTGTAAATGCACAAACAGTAATATCTCCACATTGCAAGGTGCAATTCTGAAGTTTTTTGCTTTTTCCTGCTAATGCTAGCATGGTAAAGAAGATTCAAAGAGAGTGAGATGCCAGCTCCTTTCATTCAGTCAGTAGCTTCAAACATTTCTGGACGTTTTTCAATGGCAAAAATCAATGAATATTGTAAATGCACAAACAGTAATATCTCCACATTGCAAGGTGCAATTCTGAAATTTTTTGCTTTTTCCTGCTAATCCTAGCATGATAAAGAAGATTCAAAGAGAGTGAGATGCCAGCTCCTTTCATTCAGTCAGTAGCTTCAAACATTTCTGGTATATGAATAACATGATGTTTTTCAATGGCAAAAATCAATGAATATTGTAAATGCACAAACAGTAATATCTCCACATTGCAAGGTGCAATTCTGAAATTTTTTGCTTTTTCCTGCTAATCCTAGCATGATAAAGAAGATTCAAAGAGAGTGAGATGCCAGCTCCTTTCATTCAGTCAGTAGCTTCAAACATTTCTGGACGTTTTTCAATGGCAAAAATCAATGAATATTGTAAATGCACAAACAGTAATATCTCCACATTGCAAGGTGCAATTCTGAAATTTTTTGCTTTTTCCTGCTAATCCTAGCATGATAAAGAAGATTCAAAGAGAGTGAGATGCCAGCTCCTTTCATTCAGTCAGTAGCTTCAAACATTTCTGGACGTTTTTCAATGGCAAAAATCAATGAATATTGTAAATGCACAAACAGTAATATCTCCACATTGCAAGGTGCAATTCTGAAATTTTTTGCTTTTTCCTGCTAATCCTAGCATGATAAAGAAGATTCAAAGAGAGTGAGATGCCAGCTCCTTTCATTCAGTCAGTAGCTTCAAATATTTCTGGACGTTTTTCAATGGCAAAAATCAATGAATATTGTAAATGCACAAACAGTAATATCTCCACATTGCAAGGTGCAATTCTGAAATTTTTTGCTTTTTCCTGCTAATCCTAGCATGATAAAGAAGATTCAAGAGAGTGAGATGCCAGCTCCTTTCATTCAGTCAGTAGCTTCAAACATTTCTGGTATATGAATAACATGATGTTTTTCAATGGCAAAAATCAATGAATATTGCAAATGCACAAACAGTAATATCTCCACATTGCAAGGTGCAATTCTGAAATTTTTTGCCTTTTACTGCTAATCCTAGCATGATAAAGAAGATTCAAAGAGAGTGAGATGCCAGCTCCTTTCATTCAGTCAGTAGCTTCAAACATTTCTGGACGTTTTTCAATGGCAAAAATCAATGAATATTGTAAATGCACAAACAGTAATATCTCCACATTGCAAGGTGCAATTCTGAAATTTTTTGCTTTTTCCTGCTAATCCTAGCATGATAAAGAAGATTCAAAGAGAGTGAGATGCCAGCTCCTTTCATTCAGTCAGTAGCTTCAAACATTTCTGGACGTTTTTCAATGGCAAAAATCAATGAATATTGTAAATGCACAAACAGTAATATCTCCACATTGCAAGGTGCAATTCTGAAGTTTTTTGCTTTTTCCTGCTAATGCTAGCATGGTAAAGAAGATTCAAAGAGAGTGAGATGCCAGCTCCTTTCATTCAGTCAGTAGCTTCAAACATTTCTGGACGTTTTTCAATGGCAAAAATCAATGAATATTGTAAATGCACAAACAGTAATATCTCCACATTGCAAGGTGCAATTCTGAAATTTTTTGCTTTTTCCTGCTAATCCTAGCATGATAAAGAAGATTCAAAGAGAGTGAGATGCCAGCTCCTTTCATTCAGTCAGTAGCTTCAAACATTTCTGGTATATGAATAACATGATGTTTTTCAATGGCAAAAATCAATGAATATTGTAAATGCACAAACAGTAATATCTCCACATTGCAAGGTGCAATTCTGAAATTTTTTGCTTTTTCCTGCTAATCCTAGCATGATAAAGAAGATTCAAAGAGAGTGAGATGCCAGCTCCTTTCATTCAGTCAGTAGCTTCAAACATTTCTGGACGTTTTTCAATGGCAAAAATCAATGAATATTGTAAATGCACAAACAGTAATATCTCCACATTGCAAGGTGCAATTCTGAAATTTTTTGCTTTTTCCTGCTAATCCTAGCATGATAAAGAAGATTCAAAGAGAGTGAGATGCCAGCTCCTTTCATTCAGTCAGTAGCTTCAAACATTTCTGGTATATGAATAACATGATGTTTTTCAATGGCAAAAATCAATGAATATTGTAAATGCACAAACAGTAATATCTCCACATTGCAAGGTGCAATTCTGAAATTTTTTGCTTTTTCCTGCTAATCCTAGCATGAAAAAGAAGATTCAAAGAGAGTGAGATGCCAGCTCCTTTCATTCAGTCAGTAGCTTCAAACATTTCTGGACGTTTTTCAATGGCAAAAATCAATGAATATTGTAAATGCACAAACAGTAATATCTCCACATTGCAAGGTGCAATTCTGAAATTTTTTGCTTTTTCCTGCTAATCCTAGCATGATAAAGAAGATTCAAAGAGAGTGAGATGCCAGCTCCTTTCATTCAGTCAGTAGCTTCAAACATTTCTGGTATATGAATAACATGATGTTTTTCAATGGCAAAAATCAATGAATATTGTAAATGCACAAACAGTAATATCTCCACATTGCAAGGTGCAATTCTGAAATTTTTTGCTTTTTCCTGCTAATCCTAGCATGATAAAGAAGATTCAAAGAGAGTGAGATGCCAGCTCCTTTCATTCAGTCAGTAGCTTCAAACATTTCTGGACGTTTTTCAATGGCAAAAATCAATGAATATTGTAAATGCACAAACAGTAATATCTCCACATTGCAAGGTGCAATTCTGAAATTTTTTGCTTTTTCCTGCTAATCCTAGCATGATAAAGAAGATTCAAAGAGATTGAGATGCCAGCTCCTTTCATTCAGTCAGTAGCTTCAAACATTTCTGGTATATGAATAACATGATGTTTTTCAATGGCAAAAATCAATGAATATTGTAAATGCACAAACAGTAATATCTCCACATTGCAAGGTGCAATTCTGAAATTTTTTGCTTTTTCCTGCTAATCCTAGCATGATAAAGAAGATTCAAAGAGAGTGAGATGCCAGCTCCTTTCATTCAGTCAGTAGCTTCAAACATTTCTGGTATATGAATAACATGATGTTTTTCAATGGCAAAAATCAATGAATATTGTAAATGCACAAACAGTAATATCTCCACATTGCAAGGTGCAATTCTGAAATTTTTTGCTTTTTCCTGCTAATCCTAGCATGATAAAGAAGATTCAAAGAGAGTGAGATGCCAGCTCCTTTCATTCAGTCAGTAGCTTCAAACATTTCTGGACGTTTTTCAATGGCAAAAATCAATGAATATTGTAAATGCACAAACAGTAATATCTCCACATTGCAAGGTGCAATTCTGAAGTTTTTTGCTTTTTCCTGCTAATGCTAGCATGGTAAAGAAGATTCAAAGAGAGTGAGATGCCAGCTCCTTTCATTCAGTCAGTAGCTTCAAACATTTCTGGACGTTTTTCAATGGCAAAAATCAATGAATATTGTAAATGCACAAACAGTAATATCTCCACATTGCAAGGTGCAATTCTGAAATTTTTTGCTTTTTCCTGCTAATCCTAGCATGATAAAGAAGATTCAAAGAGAGTGAGATGCCAGCTCCTTTCATTCAGTCAGTAGCTTCAAACATTTCTGGTATATGAATAACATGATGTTTTTCAATGGCAAAAATCAATGAATATTGTAAATGCACAAACAGTAATATCTCCACATTGCAAGGTGCAATTCTGAAATTTTTTGCTTTTTCCTGCTAATCCTAGCATGAAAAAGAAGATTCAAAGAGAGTGAGATGCCAGCTCCTTTCATTCAGTCAGTAGCTTCAAACATTTCTGGACGTTTTTCAATGGCAAAAATCAATGAATATTGTAAATGCACAAACAGTAATATCTCCACATTGCAAGGTGCAATTCTGAAATTTTTTGCTTTTTCCTGCTAATCCTAGCATGATAAAGAAGATTCAAAGAGAGTGAGATGCCCGCTCCTTTCATTCAGTCAGTAGCTTCAAACATTTCTGGACGTTTTTCAATGGCAAAAATCAATGAATATTGTAAATGCACAAACAGTAATATCTCCACATTGCAAGGTGCAATTCTGAAATTTTTTGCTTTTTCCTGCTAATCCTAGCATGATAAAGAAGATTCAAAGAGAGTGAGATGCCAGCTCCTTTCATTCAGTCAGTAGCTTCAAACATTTCTGGTATATGAATAACATGATGTTTTTCAATGGCAAAAATCAATGAATATTGTAAATGCACAAACAGTAATATCTCCACATTGCAAAGTGCAATTCTGAAATTTTTTGCTTTTTCCTGCTAATCCTAGCATGATAAAGAAGATTCAAAGAGAGTGAGATGCCAGCTCCTTTCATTCAGTCAGTAGCTTCAAACATTTCTGGACGTTTTTCAATGGCAAAAATCAATGAATATTGTAAATGCACAAACAGTAATATCTCCACATTGCAAGGTGCAATTCTGAATTTTTTTGCTTTTTCCTGCTAATCCTAGCATGAAAAAGAAGATTCAAAGAGAGTGAGATGCCAGCTCCTTTCATTCAGTCAGTAGCTTCAAACATTTCTGGACGTTTTTCAATGGCAAAAATCAATGAATATTGTAAATGCACAAACAGTAATATCTCCACATTGCAAGGTGCAATTCTGAAATTTTTTGCTTTTTCCTGCTAATCCTAGCATGATAAAGAAGATTCAAAGAGAGTGAGATGCCAGCTCCTTTCATTCAGTCAGTAGCTTCATACATTTCTGGTATATGAATAACATGATGTTTTTCAATGGCAAAAATCAATGAATATTGTAAATGCACAAACAGTAATATCTCCACATTGCAAGGTGCAATTCTGAAATTTTTTGCTTTTTCCTGCTAATCCTAGCATGATAAAGAAGATTCAAAGAGAGTGAGATGCCAGCTCCTTTCATTCAGTCAGTAGCTTCAAACATTTCTGGACGTTTTTCAATGGCAAAAATCAATGAATATTGTAAATGCACAAACAGTAATATCTCCACATTGCAAGGTGCAATTCTGAATTTTTTTGCTTTTTCCTGCTAATCCTAGCATGATAAAGAAGATTCAAAGAGAGTGAGATGCCAGCTCCTTTCATTCAGTCAGTAGCTTCAAACATTTCTGGACGTTTTTCAATGGCAAAAATCAATGAATATTGTAAATGCACAAACAGTAATATCTCCACATTGCAAGGTGCAATTCTGAAATTTTTTGCTTTTTCCTGCTAATCCTAGCATGATAAAGAAGATTCAAAGAGAGTGAGATGCCAGCTCCTTTCATTCAGTCAGTAGCTTCAAACATTTCTGGTATATGAATAACATGATGTTTTTCAATGGCAAAAATCAATGAATATTGTAAATGCACAAACAGTAATATCTCCACATTGCAAGGTGCAATTCTGAAATTTTTTGCTTTTTCCTGCTAATCCTAGCATGATAAAGAAGATTCAAAGAGAGTGAGATGCCAGCTCCTTTCATTCAGTCAGTAGCTTCAAACATTTCTGGTATATGAATAACATGATGTTTTTCAATGGCAAAAATCAATGAATATTGTAAATGCACAAACAGTAATATCTCCACATTGCAAGGTGCAATTCTGAAATTTTTTGCTTTTTCCTGCTAATCCTAGCATGATAAAGAAGATTCAAAGAGAGTGAGATGCCAGCTCCTTTCATTCAGTCAGTAGCTTCAAACATTTCTGGACGTTTTTCAATTCAAAAATCAATGAATATTGTAAATGCACAAACAGTAATATCTCCACATTGCAAGGTGCAATTCTGAAATTTTTTGCTTTTTCCTGCTAATCCTAGCATGATAAAGAAGATTCAAAGAGAGTGAGATGCCAGCTCCTTTCATTCAGTCAGTAGCTTCAAACATTTCTGGACGTTTTTCAATGGCAAAAATCAATGAATATTGTAAATGCACAAACAGTAATATCTCCACATTGCAAGGTGCAATTCTGAAATTTTTTGCTTTTTCCTGCTAATCCTAGCATGATAAAGAAGATTCAAAGAGAGTGAGATGCCAGCTCCTTTCATTCAGTCAGTAGCTTCAAACATTTCTGGTATATGAATAACATGATGTTTTTCAATGGCAAAAATCAATGAATATTGTAAATGCACAAACAGTAATATCTCCACATTGCAAGGTGCAATTCTGAAATTTTTTGCTTTTTCCTGCTAATCCTAGCATGATAAAGAAGATTCAAAGAGAGTGAGATGCCAGCTCCTTTCATTCAGTCAGTAGCTTCAAACATTTCTGGTATATGAATAACATGATGTTTTTCAATGGCAAAAATCAATGAATATTGTAAATGCACAAACAGTAATATCTCCACATTGCAAGGTGCAATTCTGAAATTTTTTGCTTTTTCCTGCTAATCCTAGCATGATAAAGAAGATTCAAAGAGAGTGAGATGCCAGCTCCTTTCATTCAGTCAGTAGCTTCAAACATTTCTGGTATATGAATAACATGATGTTTTTCAATGGCAAAAATCAATGAATATTGTAAATGCACAAACAGTAATATCTCCACATTGCAAGGTGCAATTCTGAAACTTTTTGCTTTTTCCTGCTAATCCTAGCATGATAAAGAAGATTCAAAGAGAGTGAGATGCCAGCTCCTTTCATTCAGTCAGTAGCTTCAAACATTTCTGGACGTTTTTCAATGGCAAAAATCAATGAATATTGTAAATGCACAAACAGTAATATCTCCACATTGCAAGGTGCAATTCTGAAGTTTTTTGCTTTTTCCTGCTAATGCTAGCATGGTAAAGAAGATTCAAAGAGAGTGAGATGCCAGCTCCTTTCATTCAGTCAGTAGCTTCAAACATTTCTGGACGTTTTTCAATGGCAAAAATCAATGAATATTGTAAATGCACAAACAGTAATATCTCCACATTGCAAGGTGCAATTCTGAAATTTTTTGCTTTTTCCTGCTAATCCTATCATGATAAAGAAGATTCAAAGAGAGTGAGATGCCAGCTCCTTTCATTCAGTCAGTAGCTTCAAACATTTCTGGTATATGAATAACATGATGTTTTTCAATGGCAAAAATCAATGAATATTGTAAATGCACAAACAGTAATATCTCCACATTGCAAGGTGCAATTCTGAAATTTTTTGCTTTTTCCTGCTAATCCTAGCATGATAAAGAAGATTCAAAGAGAGTGAGATGCCAGCTCCTTTCATTCAGTCAGTAGCTTCAAACATTTCTGGACGTTTTTCAATGGCAAAAATCAATGAATATTGTAAATGCACAAACAGTAATATCTCCACATTGCAAGGTGCAATTCTGAAATTTTTTGCTTTTTCCTGCTAATCCTAGCATGATAAAGAAGATTCAAAGAGAGTGAGATGCCAGCTCCTTTCATTCAGTCAGTAGCTTCAAACATTTCTGGTATATGAATAACATGATGTTTTTCAATGGCAAAAATCAATGAATATTGTAAATGCACAAACAGTAATATCTCCACATTGCAAGGTGCAATTCTGAAATTTTTTGCTTTTTCCTGCTAATCCTAGCATGATAAAGAAGATTCAAAGAGAGTGAGATGCCAGCTCCTTTCATTCAGTCAGTAGCTTCAAACATTTCTGGTATATGAATAACATGATGTTTTTCAATGGCAAAAATCAATGAATATTGTAAATGCACAAACAGTAATATCTCCACATTGCAAGGTGCAATTCTGAAATTTTTTGCTTTTTCCTGCTAATCCTAGCATGATAAAGAAGATTCAAAGAGAGTGAGATGCCAGCTCCTTTCATTCAGTCAGTAGCTTCAAACATTTCTGGACGTTTTTCAATGGCAAAAATCAATGAATATTGTAAATGCACAAACAGTAATATCTCCACATTGCAAGGTGCAATTCTGAAATTTTTTGCTTTTTCCTGCTAATCCTAGCATGATAAAGAAGATTCAAAGAGAGTGAGATGCCAGCTCCTTTCATTCAGTCAGTAGCTTCAAACATTTCTGGACGTTTTTCAATGGCAAAAATCAATGAATATTGTAAATGCACAAACAGTAATATCTCCACATTGCAAGGTGCAATTCTGAAATTTTTTGCTTTTTCCTGCTAATCCTAGCATGATAAAGAAGATTCAAAGAGAGTGAGATGCCAGCTCCTTTCATTCAGTCAGTAGCTTCAAACATTTCTGGTATATGAATAACATGATGTTTTTCAATGGCAAAAATCAATGAATATTGTAAATGCACAAACAGTAATATCTCCACATTGCAAGGTGCAATTCTGAAATTTTTTGCTTTTTCCTGCTAATCCTAGCATGATAAAGAAGATTCAAAGAGAGTGAGATGCCAGCTCCTTTCATTCAGTCAGTAGCTTCAAACATTTCTGGTATATGAATAACATGATGTTTTTCAATGGCAAAAATCAATGAATATTGTAAATGCACAAACAGTAATATCTCCACATTGCAAGGTGCAATTCTGAAATTTTTTGCTTTTTCCTGCTAATCCTAGCATGATAAAGAAGATTCAAAGAGAGTGAGATGCCAGCTCCTTTCATTCAGTCAGTAGCTTCAAACATTTCTGGTATATGAATAACATGATGTTTTTCAATGGCAAAAATCAATGAATATTGTAAATGCACAAACAGTAATATCTCCACATTGCAAGGTGCAATTCTGAAATTTTTTGCTTTTTCCTGCTAATCCTAGCATGATAAAGAAGATTCAAAGAGAGTGAGATGCCAGCTCCTTTCATTCAGTCAGTAGCTTCAAACATTTCTGGACGTTTTTCAATGGCAAAAATCAATTAATATTGTAAATGCACAAACAGTAATATCTCCACATTGCAAGGTGCAATTCTGAAGTTTTTTGCTTTTTCCTGCTAATGCTAGCATGGTAAAGAAGATTCAAAGAGAGTGAGATGCCAGCTCCTTTCATTCAGTCAGTAGCTTCAAACATTTCTGGACGTTTTTCAATGGCAAAAATCAATGAATATTGTAAATGCACAAACAGTAATATCTCCACATTGCAAGGTGCAATTCTGAAATTTTTTGCTTTTTCCTGCTAATCCTAGCATGATAAAGAAGATTCAAAGAGAGTGAGATGCCAGCTCCTTTCATTCAGTCAGTAGCTTCAAACATTTCTGGTATATGAATAACATGATGTTTTTCAATGGCAAAAATCAATGAATATTGTAAATGCACAAACAGTAATATCTCCACATTGCAAGGTGCAATTCTGAAATTTTTTGCTTTTTCCTGCTAATCCTAGCATGATAAAGAAGATTCAAAGAGAGTGAGATGCCAGCTCCTTTCATTCAGTCAGTAGCTTCAAACATTTCTGGACGTTTTTCAATGGCAAAAATCAATGAATATTGTAAATGCACAAACAGTAATATCTCCACATTGCAAGGTGCAATTCTGAAATTTTTTGCTTTTTCC